>NW_026095912.1:13090904-13328294 GCF_023614345.1 Adelges cooleyi
AAGCTATGAAACAGCTATGAAACATAGCTAACAGCTATGAAACAATCAAAATCTTAAGTGTATTAGACTTTTTAAATGAGCCGATGAGAGTATACTATAAAATGATTTACCGTTTAGAAGGCGATTACTCGGTTTCGGCCAAATACTGGCACAATGCGTGGTGTTCGAAAATTCTTTGCATTAATACAATTAGGCAAAACCATTATCTGTCTCGGCGGAAAACCGTGTGAATTATACAGCAAACGCCCATGTGAACGTGCGTTACACCCAGTCGGTTCACCTGCATATGTTACAGGCCAACTGTTCATCGATAACCAGAGCACATTTGAACGTTAAGCTTGCAAATCGCTAATTCCATCGTGTGGTTAACGCGAAAACAGTTATTCGAAACTGACAATTTTCCAAAAGCTGCAGCAAAGGCCTTGACTTGAATAGTTGTTCACATTCATTAATATTGTACTAAAGCAATACGAAAAAAATATGTATATTATTTCCTATTAAACTGTACGAGACCAAAAATAGTTCATGTGGATCTAATAATCACGATAAAAAATCGAATATTACATTTTATAACCGGTGCTTTTGATTAGGTTTTGATATTAAGAACTAAATGCTGGAAAATAATTTTTTCACCTAAACATACAATATAATTAGGTCAAATAAACACGTATATTACCCAGACGAATACTTCTCGAGGTTAAGATTACTAGAATTTGTTCGTCAATAAGGAATATAGTGGAATTATATTGCAAATAAAAACATCACTATGTAAAGTAAAATATTTGATTATTATAGTTGTTTTTTTAGGTCATATTTCGGATTGAATACCACACGTTATAAAATAAACATGGATGTTTTTCATAAAAGTGCAAACATTTTTAGTGATGATTTTCAAAAACACCAATGTCGTAAAAGAATATATAATTGCTAAAGTTGATTCCTGTTAACTTTGCCATACATTCTAGTTTCAACAGCTGCCCTGTTCGTTTTTCAAGTTCCTACAGTAAAAATTCGTTTTAATAGTTTAATATTGAATTTTCTGTGCTTGGAGCTAACAACGCTATTATTAACCAAAATAAAATCATGCGATTCGCGATTATCTTACAGGTTAAATCATTAGCAGCCATAGCCGTCTTGTTGTGTGGGACATTCATCACGTCTGAGGCTGTTTATGATCCTTTTCCAGAGAAATCAACTGACGGTAATCTTTCGTCGGAGGACAACGATACCGTAGCATTTCTTGCTCTAATAAATATCCAAACCGGATATCCGGATCTTTCGCACGAGACTCGCAAGAAATTAGAAGATTTGGTCCGGTTGACTCGTAAGAACAAGCAAAGTGATTTGATTTGCACGTACTTGCATAGTTGCTTGATACACATGAAATATACAAAGTTTCTTTTCGACGCGTATATACTCACTGAACATGCTGCTAGAGATATTGCAGAATACAGTAACATCGCTCAAAAAATGGTAATTATATAAATCGTATTAAATAAATAATATAATATAAATTACATAAAAAATTGTAAGCAATTTAATGATTACCAATAGTCCTAAATTGTATATTTCAATAACTTGTTAAAAATTATTCAAAACTAGCTAAAATAATAAATTGACATGATTACATGACAAAAGAAGCCACACAAAATCTTTAAAGTTATTATAATTTTTTTTCCTAAATTTAAATTATAGATCTCTACACCAATTGCGCATTAAGCGTCTGGGAGGATTAACAGGAATAGCATTTGTTAAAAGGCCTTCTATTATTTATAATTTAAAAATGTAATTGAACACAAAATATGTTACCATTTGAGATAAAGTTCTAGAGAAAGGGTTTTCAAACAGAACAACAACAAAATGGCAACAAATTTTTTGTGGTAAACCAGTGTAAGGCGTTAAAAAAATCACCCAATATAAGCAATAATAATTTATCGATAAAGCTGCTGCGCTTAACTGTTTGCATCATATAACCGCAAGTGTTGTTTTTATGTTTCAGTTGAGCACTTTATACGAAATCGGAGCTTTGAAGTCGAAAGCTATTATGTCATTTTATTTGTACATCAATTTGATAAACGATTATCCGAAATCTGTTAACTGGGAAAAGAATAATCGGCAGGTATCCAATGACATGGCAGTGGAAATACACGAAAACGTTTACCAACAATTGAGAGACGAGTTTTTCAGTTGTCGTGAATACGGTCAGTTAGGCTTTGAAAGTTTTGTGTCGACATTTCAAGAGAAAACGGAATTTAGCGACATGGAGAGTCGCGAAGATTACATTAAAGCAATGTGGAAGTCTATCCGTGAAAATGGGTTGAACGTTGTTAAATTAATGGAAAAGAACAACGGCAACAAAGAGTACGCATATTACGAACAAATGTCTATAACAAGACTCTTTTTGTATGAATTTGGGAGGTCAAATGAGATTTACAGCTTAAAATTGGAGTATGACGTGCAGTTCAGATGGAAAGTCGTAAGCGACAAAATTCGTTCAAGCTTGACAGACGCTAAACATTTGCACTTGAAGAAAGACAGTTTGGAATTGCTAATAAACTATCAGATCGCTTGCATAGAATACTTGAAAATCTTTATACTCCGGTTCACTTTGATACACCTAGAGTACCTGAAAATATTCGGATTGCTGCTAGCACAAGCTGAAAGGCCTACCAGTATAAAAACGGACGAAAACGGATACGTTCAACAATGGCTTGTTATATTAAAAAATTTCGGAAAATTGCTGTACTTGAAACACGACGAATTTTTCAACAACTTGCTGTCGAGTCTTGAGGAACACTCATTGGACGTGTACTATACCGAAGGAAACGATACGATAAGAACCCTTGTGCAATTGAAACTAGAAAATATTTTGTCGACCACATTCAATCAATCTGTCTGTCCACCAATTGTGATGGACGTCCAAACGAAGAATATGTCAACTCTGCATGAGAAAATAAAGAAAAACAGTATCGGTAAAGCACGATATTTCGTGAATCACATGAAAACCTGTTTCAATATGGATTTTCGTATCATCCAAACGATTATCGGGCTGAAAAATAACAGTGATTAATAAGAACTATTGCGATTGTGACGCAAAATTTTTAATAATATTATGTTTAAAAGCACTTTTATTTCAACGTAAACACTAAATTCGTAAAGATTGCCAATTAAAAAATTTTCAATAAGTTAAATCCTGTAGTAGTACACAGCACATAGTTGCTGTAGAGTTATACTAAGTGCACAATACTGTTAACATTGTAACCTGAATAAATTCTTTTATTTTGTTTTCACAATATTGTTTTTTGTATTTATTTTTTATACTTGTGTTTATATTCACAGTATCTACGAATACTCAACTCTTTAAACTGTTTTTTCATGTAGGAAATCTATATTTCTCGAAATCTTACATGGAACTGTTGATGTAGCAACGACGAATAAAATACCTACTTGCAGACTAAAAAAACAAAACGGTATTGATAATATAAATTACATCTATTGTGTGATACGTTTAATTATTTTCACACAGAAATGACTAGAAAACAATTTGTCAAAATAATGTAAGCTTACATCGTGTTTTCTAAAAGACTTCATGCAGGCCAGAAACTAAATAAGTAGTCTTTATGATCAACTGCATTGGTGAAAATCGATAACGTACAACGAATTATTCTTGACAAACGAAATTAGTTGTCAACCTCTATGTTACCTGAGTAAGAAAATAATAAAAACAAAAACTAAGTAAATAATAATATAGGATTTCGTTTGCCATAACCGCACTCAAGTAAAAAAACTTAGCTTCATGTAATGTTTTATCAAAAGATTGCCAATATTTTATAAATACACATTTTGAAATACATATGTTTTGAATTTAAAAACAAAGCTTTAATTCTTTAAAAAAATAAAAATTTACTACTGAATTAAAACTAACATTAGGTTCTTGTACGGGCTACTGAATTAAAGAGAACAGATAAGTTTTGTATAAATGCTATAAAAATACTTCACTATTAATAGTAATAACACAACAGTCTTACTATCTGGACAGAGTTCTAATTTGTCTACATAAACGTATATAACCTAAATAACTAATAATTCACACAAATTATGTTTATATAATTAACAAAAAAAAACATGAGTGAACAACAATGATGTCGAGTTGGGTGGCTTTCCTCGTACGACCGCAGGCAATGCCCAAAGCGGTGCTGGCGAGAAACAAGTGGCTCCAACAAAATCAATTTCTAAAGTTTAATATGTATTTCCTAATTTATTATCATTTATTTCAATGATAATACAAATGTTTCAGTTGTATATTTTAGTGAGTTGACTTATTTGTAATACTTATAATCAATGTCTTTGAACATTAGACTACGTTACTAATGTCAAATGAACAAGTCTATTACTCAGACGAATACTTCGAAAGGTTTAGATTACTAGAATTTGTTTGTAAAAAAAGGAGAAAAATAGTGGAAATATATTTCATATAAAAACATTATACTTATTAATTTGTACAAAAAGAACTGTTGGAAAAAAATCACTATGTAAGGTAAAATATTTGATTATTATGGTGGTTTTTAGGTCATATTTCGGATTGAATACCACACATATTATAAAATAAAAACGGTTGTTTTTCGAGAACGTGTAGGTGTTTTTAGTGTTTGATTTTTATTAACACCAATATCCTAAAACCACATGTTATTGCTAACGTTGTTCTCCTGTCGACCATACATTCTTGTTTGAACGGACGCCGAATCGGTTTTTTTAGTTTCTGCAATAAATATTCGTTTTAAAAGTTTAATATTGGGTTTGCTGTGCTTGGAGCCCACGACGATATTATTAACCAATACGAAATCATGCGATTCGCGATTATCTTACAGGTTAAACAGTTAACTGTCGTAGCTGTCTTGTTGTGTGGGGCATTTTTCATGCCTGAGAGTGCTTATGGTGCTAGTTCAGAGGAATCATCTGACGATAATGTTTCGTCCGAGGTCAGCGATATCGAAGCATACCGTGCTCTAATAAATATCCAAACCGGATATCCGGATCATTCACAAGAAACTCCCGCAGAAATCACCGAAGCCATTGTCCGATCGACCCGTAGGAACAAGCAAAGGGATTTGATTTGCACGTTCTTGCATAGTAGTTTGATACACATGAAACTTACAAAGTTTCTTTTCGAGTCGTATTTTTGGCCTGAAGATGCTGTTAAAGACGTTGCACAATATAGCTATATAAGCTCACTAAACATGCTGCTAGAGATATTGCAGAATACAGGGACATCGCTCAAAAGATGGTAATTATATTAATCGTATTAAATAAATAATTTAATATAAATTACATTAATAATTGTAAGTAATTAAACAATTAACAATAGCCCTAAATTGTATATTTCAATAACTTATTGATGATTATTCAAAACTAGTCACCGACCCGTTCAAATTTTCAGTAAATTATTCTTAATTTATTTTTTTTCTTCTAAATTTAATTGAATACATACAAATATGTTATCGTTGGAGTTCCAATTAATGTTTATAATGCTCTAGAGAAGTCTTAATTCATTTGAATATTCCTTAATTTGAAAGGGTTTTGCAAACAGAATAGCTGACAAATTACAACAATTGTTTATGGTAAATGTAAGGCGTTCAAAAAATCACCCAATATAAGCAATATCAAATTATACCGATACAGCTGCATTGCTTATCTGTTTACATCATGTAACCGCAGGTGTTTATTTTGTGTTTCAGTTGAGCACTTTGTACGAATTCAAGGCTTTGAAGTCAAAAGCTATTATGTCATTTTATTTGTACATCAATTTGATCAACAATTATCCGGAATCTGTTAACTGGGAAAAGAATGATCGGCAGGTAGCCAGTGACAAGGCAGTGGAAATACACGAACACGTTAGCCAACAATTGAGAGACGAGTTTTTCAGTTGCCGTGAATACGACCAGTTTGACTTCGATAGTTTTATGTCGGAATTCCAAGAGAAAAAACAATTTAGCGTTGAGCAAAGTCGATTGAAGTACATTCAATCAATACGGGATCCTATCAATAAAAATATGTCAGACGTCTTGATGTTGATGAACAAGAACAACGGCAACAAATCCTACACATATTACGAACAAATGTCTATGCGAAGTCTCTTTATGAATTACTTCGGGAATTCAAATGATATACGTAACTTAAAAGAAGGTTACGACGTGCAGTTCAACTGGAAAGTCGTAGGCGATAACATTTTTTCAAACTTGACAGAAGCTAAACATTTGCACTCGAGGAAAGACCGTTTGGAATTGCTAATAAATTATCAGATCACTTGCATAGAGTACTTGAAAATCTTTATACTCCGCTTCACTTTAATACACTTGGGATACCTGAAAAAATTCGCTATGCTGCTGGATGAGGCTGACGAGCCCGCCGGTATCGAAGCGGACGAAATCGGATACGTTCAACAATGGCTTGCTGTATTAAAAGATTTCGGAAAATTTCTGTACTTGAAAAACGACGATTTTTTCAATAATTTGTTGTCGAATCTTATGGATATTTCATCAGACGTGTACTATAGCGAAGGGAATGATACGATAAGAAACCTCGTGGAATTGGAACTAGAAAATATTTTGTCAACCACATTCAAAGTGACTGTCTGTCAACCGATTGTGTACGATGTTCAAACGAAGACCATACCTACAATGCGACGGAAAATAAAGAAAGACAGTATCCGTAAAGCACGAGCGTTCGTGGATCACATGAAAGGATATTTTAACATGGATTTTCGTATTATCCAAACGATTATCGGGCTGAAAAATAACAGTGATTATTAATAACTATTGCAATTGTTACGCAAAACTTTCAATAATATTATGTTTAGAAGCACTTTTATTTCAATGTAAACACTTAATTTGTAAAGATTGTCAATAAAAAAAAATTCAACAAGTTATATCCTGTTCAGCATATACACTGCACATAGTTGCTGTAGTGTCATACTTAGTGTCATTCATCCGAATAACGTATTTATATTTAAGGTACCTCTCAAATAGTTGAATTGTTTTTTCATGTAGAAAATGTATGTCTCTTGAAATATTACATAAAATGGCCTTTATTAGGACTGTTAAACACAAATATGTCTTAAAATATTGCAAACATTTTTTATTACTCAGCAGAAAGCGTATATAGATATGTATGGGTCAAATGTCTGACTTGTGATCCCAACACTTGTGTGTATTGAGGTAAACAGAAGAGAAAACCTAGAAGGAAAAACAGGGAGGAGAATAAAAGTGGGGAAGGAAAGAGTGGGTATGGATGGGAAATGTTTGTGACCACATAATATTCCAGAGGTCTGTATACGGTTTTTGTTTTATATTAAAATTCTTTCTTACATACCTAGTTATGAATACATAAAGGCGTATTCTTCATGATCAATGTTTAATGGAAAAAACTAATTTTGAAATACAACTCAAAAACTTATTCGCCTTACTATGATTTGCCACCGAAAAGTTATTTTCTTGAAAGTTGTGACTTATACCCCATTTCTGGAATAAGCTATGTATTAATGTTAAACAATTTTGATGAAAACTCTCGGTTCACTCGAGGCGATTTTTTTTCGGTTTCGAACCCATTTAACCGAATGCTCTTGTTGCACCGCCCGGCCCTTGTTATGGTGTCTAAAAGTCTTCAGTCTCGTCAGAGTTGTTTTTCTCCGCGACGGCAACGACCGCCGGACAAAATGCGATTACGGCTTGGGCAAGGCAGAACTTTGGCCCCGAGGTTAAATGTCTTTTCAGCGTACAGTGTACTCGTGTAATTCATTACCCGACTGCGGTGAAAGATTTCGACGAAAAATAAAGATTACAGTTTGGTCTAATGCACCCGGGGGCGTTGTGCGCCAGAGATTAAGCAACCCAATAATAGACAATATGGAAAGCTTACCCGGGGCACAAAATCGTTGTGTATTAACGTCAAACATCTGCCTTCAGCACTTTAACATGTCCACAATACTGGAAGGGTTCTGTAAATGCTTTTCTGACAAGTCTCGCTCTTCAGAAAATGGTACCCTACACAAATGTTATTACAAAATCGGCTCGATTTTATAATGTACATACCGTGTTACAAAAAAAAAAAAAAATAATAAGTGTCTGTCAGTATTCTTCGGCCGGAAATTATAAAAAACCTTTATCGAATATTTTTTTTTTTTATTATCCCGGACTGATACTCTATTGTGAGTTAAATGCATCCATTTGGCTGAAAAAATAAAATAAAATGAATATTCATTCCTCCCACTTGACAATTAACACTCTTCGCTTAATTTTTGATAATCATTAGTACAATTTTTTTGCATAACAATAATACTATACATAGAATTTCTATGTATCAACATCCTTATCAAGGTGGAAGCCTATTGTTGGAGAAACAAAGATTTATTCTCGAAAGAATGATTTAGTACATAAAATATGACTTTTACGAGATAATGAGAATAAATTATCACAAAAGCATGTGGGGTAGCAACGACGGGTAGAATACTTAATTGCAGACTAAAAAACAAACGGTAACGATAGTATAAATTACATCTATTGGCTATTGCTTAGATTTTGATTAAACCTAAACTCCTATACACATTTTAGTTACAACAGCTCTACTCAGTTTGCTGGGCACTGCTTTATGTCAGTTAGCAATCGAATTAACTCTTTATTATTTAAATCTGATAGTATATATAATAATGCCATTTGGCATTTAATAAACGAATTAATGATTATAGTTTAATATTTAATTATAATTTTATTATGATATATTTTAACGATAAAACAAATATTTCATTTGTATATTTTAGCGAATTGGCTTCTTTGCTTTATATTTATATTGTATGTAGTCGAACCTAAGAATAAGCTATAAAGTTCATTGAACAAATCAATTACATAGACTGATACCTTTTGATTGATGGCTTAGATTGATAGAACTTGTTAGCAACAAAAAAAGAGAAACAGTAAAACTATTTTGCCAAAAAATATATATTACCTATTGTCAGGTATAAAAGAAATTAAAAACAAAAATACTTTACAATACAAAACAATTTTAATCGTAGAAGTGATAGACTTATTTTCTGTTGAATACCACACTTTAAAAAATGAAAACGCATGTTTTCCGAAAACTTGCAAGTGTTTTTAGTGTTCGTATTTCAAAAACACCAATGTCGAAAAAAAACATGTTATTTCTAACGTTGTTTTCTTGTTGACTTTACCATAAATTCTATTTGAATGAGGCCGTATTGGTTATTTTTTCGTTTCTGCAGATAGTTTAATATTAGGTTTGCAGTGCTTGGCGTTAACAACGATATTTTTAACAAAACAAAATCATGCGGATCGCGATCACCTTACAGGTGACACCTTTAGCTGCCATAGCTGTCTTGTTGTGTGGAAAATTCATCACGTCTGAGGCTGCCTATGGTGTTATTTTAGAGACTGAAGCTGATGATAATCTTTCGTCGGAGGTCAACGATGCCGAAGCGTATCATGCTCTCATAAATATCCAAACCGGATACCTGGGTATACAAGAAACTCCCGCAGAAATCACAGAGGACTTTGTCCGATTGACCCGTAAGAGGAAGCATAAGGAATTGATTTGCACGTACCTGCGTAGTAGCTTGAGACACATGGATCTTAACAAGTGTTTTTTCGAATCATATATTAACACTGATGACGCTGTTAAAGAAGTTGCAACATTTTGGGAGTTTGTTCAAATTATGGTAATACAATAAATCGTATTAATATTAATATCCACTCCTCGTCGTAAATTTTTTATTTAAATAACTTATTAATAATTATTTGAAACTAATCAACGACTCGATCTAATTTTTAGTACACTATTCTTAATTTTAAAATTCAATTGAATACATTGGAAAATGGCATCGTTTGAGTTTCAAATAATATTGATAATACTCCAGAAAATACTTAATTGATTTCAATACCATTTAATTTTTAAATTGGGTTTTCAAAAAGTATAGCTTTCGAAAATGTTTTATCCTAAACCAGTATATAGCTTTAAAAAAAAATTATCCGATATAATAGGCAATAAAAATCGATACAGCAGTTGGCCTTATATGTTTACGTCATGTAACCGCAGGTGTTGTTTTGGTGTTTCAGTTGCGCTCTTTATACCAAATCGGAGCTTTAAAGTCAAAAGCCATATTGTCATTATTTTTGTATATCAAATTAATGCGTGCGTACCCAGAATCAGTTATCTGGGTCAACAGAAGTCGGAAGCTAGCCCAAGACAGAGCAATGCAATTACACGAAAAGGTTCGCCAACAATTGAAAGACGAGTTTGTCCGTTGCCGTAATCACGATCAGTTGAATTTCTATGGTGATGTGTCAAAAGTCTACAAAAAAAAAAAATTTAACGACGAGCAAAGTCAATCGAAGTATATTCATGAAATACAGATTTCTGCGAGTAAAAATATGTCAGACATTCTTATGTTAATGAGTAATAACAGCGGCGGCAGAAGCAACAGAAACTACGAATATTACCATAAAATGTCATTTGAGTGTCTGTTTTTAAATGAATTTGGGCGGAGATCTGATATTTACAATTTAGGATTGGCGTTCGACGTCCAGTTCAACTGGAAAGTCATAGGCCATACAATTTTTTCAAGATTGACAGAAGCTAAACGTTTGCACTTGGAGGTCGACAGTTTGGATTTGCTAATAAACTACCAGGTCGCTTGCATCGATTACTTGAAAATCTTTATTTTACGGTTTACTTTAATACACTTAGAGTACCTGAAAATGTTCGGTTGGCTGCTGGCACAAACTGACAGGTCCGCCGTTATAGGAAAGGACGGAAACGACTACGTTGAAGAGTGGTATTTTATATTGACCGATTTCGTAAAGTTGCTGTACTTGAAACACGACGTATTTTTCAATAATTTGTTGTGGATCATTGAGGAGAACTCATTGGACGTGTACTACAGCGAAGGGAACGAAACGATAAGAAGCCATGTGCAATTGGAACTCGAAAATATTTTGTCGACCACATTCAATGTGTCTGTCTGTGAACCGATTGTGTTGAACGTCAAGTCGAAAGATGTGTCTACCCTGAAACAGGAAATAGAGGAAAACAGTATCGGTAAAGTTCGAAAGTTTGTTGAACACCTGATAAGCCTTTTCGACGTAGATTTTCGTATTATCCAAACGATTATCGGACTGAAAAATAACAGTGATTATTAATAAATATTGCGATTGTTACGCATAACTTCTAATAATATTATGATAAAAAGCACATTTATTTCAACGTAAGCACTAAAGTCATAAAGATTGCCAATTAAAAAAATTCTATTGTTAAATCGTGTAGTAATACATAGCATATAGTTGATGTAGGGTTATACTTAGTGTGTTAATGATAATCCCATTATCATTGTAACCCGAATAAATTCAATTATTTTGTTTTAATAATATTGTATTTTTTAAATATTTTTTATTTTTGTGTTTAAATCAACGGTATCTCTCAGTTAAACTGATTTTTCATGTAGAAAAACTATATCTCTTGTGGTATTACATGAATTGACCTTAAGTGAAACTGTTAATGTAGCAACAACGAAACAATACACATTTGTAGACTAAAAAAACAAACGGTATTGATAATTTAAATTATATCTATGGCGTGGTTGGTTTAATACTTTTCTATTCTTTACTTATTGTGTAATCCAATTATCATTGTAACCCGAAAAAATTCATTTATTTTGTTTTAATAATATTATAATTTTATTATGATATATTTTAACGATAAAACAAATATTTCATTTATACATTTTAGCGAATTGGCTTCTTTGCTTTATATTTAAATTGTATGTAGTCGAACCTAAAAATAAGCTATAAAGTCCATTGAACAAATCAATTACATAGACTGATACCTTTTGAGGCTAAGATTATTAGAATTTGTAAATAAAACAAGGAAAACAGTAAAATTATTTTGACAAAAAATATATTTTATCTATTGTGAGGTAATAAAGATATTAAAAACAAAAATACTTTACAATACAAAACAATTTTAATCGTAGAAGTGATAGACTTATTTTCTGTTGAATACCACACTTTAAAAAATGAAAACGCATGTTTTCCGAAAACTTGCAAGTGTTTTTAGTGTTCGTATTTCAAAAACACCAATGTCGAAAAAAAACATGTTATTTCTAACGTTGTTTTCTTGTTGACTTTACCATAAATTCTATTTGAATGAGGCCGTATTGATTATTTTTCGTTTCTGCAGATAGTTTAATATTAAGTTTGCAGTGCTTGGCGCTAACAACGATATTTTTAACAAAACAAAATCATGCGGATCGCGACCACCTTACAGGTGACACCTTTAGCTGCCATAGCTGTCTTGTTGTGTGGAAAATTCATCACGTCTGAGGCTGCCTATGGTGTTATTTTAAAGACTGAAGCTGATGATAATCTTTCGTCGGAGGTCAACGATGCCGAAGCGTATCATGCTCTCATAAATATCCAAACCGGATACCTGGGTATACAAGAAACTCCCGCAGAAATCACAGAGGACTTTGTCCGATTGACCCGTAAGAGGAAGCATAAGGAATTGATTTGCACGTACCTGCATAGTGGCTTGAGATACATGGATTTTAACAAGTGTTTTTTCGAATCATATACTGACACTTATGACGCTATTAAAGAAGTTGCAAGATCTTGGAAGTTTGTTCAAATTATGGTAATACAATAAATCGTATTAATGTTAATATCCACTCCTCGTCGTAAATTTTATATTTAAATAACTTATTAATAATTATTTGAAACTAGTCAACGACTCGATCTAGTTTTTAGTACACTATTCTTAATTTTAAAATTCAATTGGATACATTGAAAAATGGCATCGTTTGAGTTTCAAATAATATTGATAATACTCCAGAAAATACTTAATTGATTTCAATACCATTTAATTTTTAAAATGTATTATATTTTATCCTAAACCAGTATATCGCGTTAAAAAAAAATTATCCGATATAATAGGCAATAAAAATCGATACAGCAGTTGGGCTTATATCTTTACGTCATGTAACTGCAGGTGTTTTTTTGGTGTTTCAGTTGGGCTCTTTATACCAAATCGGAGCTTTGGAGTCAAAAGCCATATTGTCATTATTTTTGCATATCAAATTAATGGGTGCTTACCCAGAATCAGTTATCTGGGTCAACAGAAGTCGGAAGCTAGCCCAAGACAGAGCAATGCAATTACACGAAAAGGTTCGCCAACAATTGAAAGACGAGTTTGTCCGTTGCCGTAATCACGATCAGTTTAATTTCTATGGTGATGTGTCAAAAGTCTTCAAAAAACATAAATTTAACGACGAGCAAAGTCAATTTAAGTATATTCATGAAATTCAGATTTCTGCGAGTAAAAATAGGTATGACATCATTACGATAATGAATAATAACAGCGGCGACAGAAGCAACAGAAGCTACGAATATTACCATAGAATGTCATTTGAGTGTCTGTTTTTAAATGAATTTGGGCGGAGATCTGATATTTACAATTTAGGATTGGCGTTCGACGTCCAGTTCAACTGGAAATTCATCGGCCATACAATTTTTTCAAGATTGACAGAAGCTAAACGTTTGCACTTGGAGATCGACAGTTTGGATTTGCTAATAAACTACCAGGTCGCTTGCATCGATTACTTGAAAATCTTTATTTTACGGTTTACTTTAATACACTTAGAGTACCTGAAAATGTTCGGTTGGCTGCTGGCACAAACTGACAGGTCCGCCGTTATAGGAAAGGACGGAAACGACTACGTTGAAGAGTGGTATTTTATATTGACCGATTTCGTAAAGTTGCTGTACTTGAAACACGACGTTTTTTTCAATAATTTGTTGTGGATCATTGAGGAGAACTCATTGGACGTGTACTACAGCGAAGGGAACGAAACGATAAGAAGCCATGTGCAATTGGAACTCGAAAATATTTTGTCGACCACATTCAATGTGTCTGTCTGTGAACCGATTGTGTTGAACGTCAAGTCGAAAGATGTGTCTACCCTGAAACAGGAAATAGAGGAAAACAGTATCGGTAAAGTTCGAAAGTTTGTTGAACACCTGATAAGCCTTTTTGACATAGATTTTCGTATTATCCAAACGATTATCGGACTGAAAAATAACAGTGATTATTAATAAATATTGCGATTGTTACGCATAACTTCTAATAATATTATGATAAAAAGCACATTTATTTCAACGTAAACACTAAAGTCATAAAGATTGCCAATTAAAAAAATTCTATTGTTAAATCGTGTAGTAATACATAGCATATAGTTGATGTAGGGTTATACTTAGTGTGTAATCCCATTATCATTGTAACCCGAATAAATTCAATTATTTTGTTTTAATAATATTGTCTTTAATAAATATTTTTTATTTTTGTTTTTATATCAACGATATCTCTCAAATAGTCAAGCTGATTTTTCATGTGGCAAATCTATATCTCTGGAAATATAAGTTTCCTTTAATGGAACGATTTTAATTTGTGAAATACCATTATAGGTATTATATGCAATGTATTATGTTAATCATAAATATGTCTTTAAAACAAGGCAAAGATATTCGATTACTTCGCAAAAAACAAGTAATATTATTTATATTTTAATAATGCCATTTAAATGTTGTGATTTTCACGAACGGCTTACAGCAGTGTTGTTAAATTAATCCGCACCTATAATTTATTTGTTTTATGCCGTTAGACGTTTCGAATATCTGGTTTGTTGGGCTACAATTGTTTGTATTTATACTGTGCATGTAAATAAGATTTATATTTGATTTTAAGAAACAAAACGCCATAAAGATAACACAATAAATTATTTTGCAACCAATTGACGAGTTGTCGAGTTTAGATAGACTTATTTTTTTTATCGGCGGCTGAGTTTGTTTTTGGGTCAATCATTGAAGTTACTACACTACATAATCAATCATGTAACCGTAGCATTTTACAAAAAAATCATGTGGTCCGCGAAAAAGTTGAAAGTTAATCTAGTAGTGGCATTAGTTTTCTTGTTATTTGGGACACATTTTTCGGTTTTGATAACTTATGTGGCTTCAGCAGATCGGTCAATTGATCCCTCTGATATCAACCTTGTTGAGGCATACGATGCTCTAATGAAAATCTATACAGGATACCCGACCATCTCACAGAAAACTCCTGCCATAATTACCAAAGATTTCGTTCAGCTGATACGTAAGAATAAGCAAAGGGATTTGATTTGAACTTACTTGTTTCATGTCGTAATACACTTGCATTTAACCAAGTTTTTTTTCCGGTTATACCAGTATGCAGAGAACACCGTCGACGTTAATTATTCGATTAGCGAACCCGTCCAAAAAATGGTATTTTCATTTATTTATTTATTTATTTATCATAACTAATTAACTAACCGTTATTTTAGGTGCAATTTATAGTTTTGATATTCTTTGTATTAAAAGCTAGCGTTTTGGAAAGAATTTAAGAGGTTTTTATTTTATTTTTAGCAATAAAATGCATAATGATAATAAAATATACAGAGGTTAATTTACTGTGTACGGCAAAGTCCGTTATTTACCAAGAAAACAATATCATAAGGTATACTTGATTGAAAGGGTAGTTAAAAACGGCGCGTCGGTGACATATTATTATTGTAATTATTTCAATTGAATAAATATGTATTTTGCCGTGTTTTACCATTCCGGCGTTGGTTTGATGAACGGTAATAATAATAATATTTGAATTTTATTAACGTTTTGCTGGAAATATTGTAAAATATGCATTTAACTTGCTCATTTGAACACAGAGTAAAGAGCTTTACCGGAAAACGCATAACAATAATAATAATATGCAATAACCATATTGGAAAACGGTATTTTTTTTTTTAAACCGACACGACATGTGTTTTTTAGTGCCTACTCGTTTGTCGTTAGTTGGAATGCAAGCTGAAAAAAAAACTTTAATTATAAAATTAAACAGCTAGCAGTTGATAACCGAAACGAAAAAGCCCTTCTAGCGTTCACCATAGTATGCTAAAAAAAAAAATTGTACTTTCGAAAAGAGTTAAAGTTAGCGGGAACCGAAAAGTTTTGGGTCAGCTAAAACAAATCCACAGTATTTTTCTCGACTTTTATCAGCCACTAGTTTTCTAAAACAACCTGAAATATGACTTTTCCATCGACAAAGGTGAAAGGCCGCACGACCACGCAGTTTGCTGGGCCATGTATTATGTCAATTAGCAATCAGAAACCCCTTTATTGTTTAAATCTGTTAATATATATTTAATAGTACATTTTTTAAATGCGCTTTAGATTAGGCTTTGGTATTAAGAACTAAATATTCCAAATCGTCTTCAATTAAACATACAATATTTTGATCTTGTCCTGAACTCGAAAAAGTCATTTCAAATTTAATTAAATAATCAATTTCTAAAGTTTAATACGTATTTCTTAATTTATTATCATTTATTTCAATGATAATACAAATGTTTCAGTTGTATATTTTAGTGAGTTGACTTATTTGTAATACTTACAATCAATGTCTTTGAACATAAGACTACGTTGTAATGTCAAATGAACAAGTCTATTACTCAGACGAATACTACTCGCGGTATGGATTACTAGAATTTAATTGCAAAAAAGAGGAATATAGTGGAATTTTATTTAATATAAAAACATTAAACTTATTCATTTGTACAAAAACTACTGTTGGAAAACACGAATATCTTATGTGAAAATATTTTATTTCTAAAGTTGTTTTTTCAAGTCTTATTCGGTGTTGAACGCCACACATATTATAAAATAAAAACTGTTGTTTTTTGAAAATTTGCAGGTGTTTTCCGTGTTTGAATTTCAAAAACACCAATATCCTAAAACAACATGTTATTGCTAACGTTGTTTTCCTGTAAACTTTACCTTACATTCTAGTTTGAACGGAAGCCGAATTGTTTTTTTTAGTTTCTGCAATAAATATTCGTTTTAAAAGTTTTATATTGAGTATGCTGTGTTTGGAGCTCACGACGATATTATTAACCAAAACAAAATCATGCGATTCGCGATTAACTTAAAGGTTAAACAGTTAGCTGTCATTGCTGTCTTGTTGTGTGGGACATTTTTCATGCTTGAGACTGCTTATGGTGCTAGTTCAGAGGAATCATCTGAAGATAATGTTTCGTCCGAGGTCAGCGATATCGAAGCATACCGTGCTTTAATAAATATCCAAACCGGATATCCGGATAATTCTCAAGAAACTCCCGCAGAAATCACCGAAGCCTTTGTCCGATCGACCCGTAGGAACAAGCAAAGGGATTTGATTTGCACGTGCTTGTATAGGGGTTTGATACACATGGAACTTAACAAGTTTCTTTTCGAGTCGTATTTTTGGCCTGAAGATGCTGTTAAAGACGTTGCACAATATTGGGAGTTCGCCCAAAGGATGGTAATAAAATAAATCCTATCGTATTAATATTAATTATAAACAATAAAATATCCAACGCTCGTTCTAAATTGTGTACTTAAATAAATTGTAAATAACTATTTATCAACTGGTTAGGTAACGAAAATTCAATTGTATACATAATACTATGGTACCGTTTGATTTTCAAATATTGTTAAAAATGCTTCAGAAAATACTCTACATTACTACAAGTTTGCAACAATTTTAATCGTACACCAATGTAAGGCTTTAAAAAAATTACCTAACATAAGCAATACCAAATTATCGATACAACTGCATTGCGTAACTGTTTACATCATGTAACCGCAGGGGTGGTTTTTGTGTTTCAGTTGAGCACTTTATACGAAATCGGAGCTTTGAAGTCAAAAGCAATTATGTCATTATATTTGTACATCAATTTGATGGGTGTGTATCCAGAATTTGTTAGCTGGGACCAGAGATCTCGGCAGGCAGCCCAAGACAAAGCAATGAAATTACACGAAAAGGTTCACCAAAAACTGAGAGACGAGTTTGTCCGTTGCCGTGAATACGATCAGTTGGACTTTGATAGTTTTGTGTCGGAATTCCAAGAGAAAAAACAATTTAGCGACGAGCAAAGTCGATTAAAGTATATTCAAGCAATACGGGATTCTATCAATACAAATATGTCAGATGTCTTGATTTTGATGAACAAAAATAGCAGCGAGAGAAGCTACGCATATTACAATAGAATGTCGTTCCAACATATCTTTTTGAATGACATCGGGTGGGGATGTGATATTTACAATTTAAAATTGGTGTATGTCGTGCATTTACACTGGGAAGTCGTAGACGATAAACTTTTTTCAAGCTTGACAGAGGCTAAACGTTTGCACTTGGAGAATGACAGTTTGGAGTTGCTAATAAATTATCAGGTCACTTGCATCGATTACTTGAAAATCTTTATTCTACGGTTTACTTTAATACATCTAGAGTACCTAAAAATGTTTGGTTGGCTGCTGGCACAAACTGACAGGTCCGCCATTATAGGAACGGACGGAAATGACTACGTCGAAGAATGGTATTTAATATTGACCGATTTCGTAACGTTTCTGTACTTAAAAAACGACACATTTTTCAATAATTTGTTGTGGAGTCTTGAGGAGAACTCATTGGACGTGTACTACAGCGAAGGGAACGAAACGATAAGGAGCCATGTGCAATTGGAACTTGAAAATATTTTGTCGACCACATTCAATGTATATGTCAATCAACCGATTGTGATGGACGTGAAGTCAAAAGATGTGTCTACTCTGAAACAGGAAATAGAGGAAAAAAGTATCGGTAAAGCACGAGCGTTCATAAATCACATGAAAGGCTATTTCGACATAGATTTTCGTATCATCCAAACGATTATCGCACTGAAAAATAACAGTGGTTATTAATAACTATTGCGTTTGTTACGTAAAACTTCCAATAATATTATGTTTAAAAGCAATTTTATTTCAATGTAAACCCTAAATTTGTAAAGATTGCCATTTAGAAAATTTTCAATAAGTAAAATTATTCAGTAATAAACCGCACATAATTGCTGTAAGGTTATACTTAGTGTATTATTATATTAATATTTTAACCATAATAAATTTAATTATTTTGTTTTAACAAAGTTGTTTTATTTTTATTTTTTGTGTTTATATTTAAGGTATCTATCAAATATTCGAAATGATTTATCATGTAGCTAAACTATATATCTTGAAATATTACATGAAATTACTTTTATTAGAACAGTTTAATCAGTGAAATATATTTTAGGTATTATGCATAATGTTTTGTTAAACACAAATAGGTCTTAAAAATAATGCAATGATATTTGTTTACTTCGCAGAAGGCGAGTAAATGAAATGAATGTTTTTGTAATATCATAAAGCTATACTTTTTTTCCACGAGCGGTTTTACATCATTTTTACTAAATATAATGCGTACATATTTTTTTTTTTTATGTTATTAGACGTTTCGGAAATTTTAATGTAACGTTTTATCAAAATACTAGAGCTTCGCTAAGTGTAGTGTAAGTCTAGTTATGTATCTATATTTTTTAAAATTTTAAATTGATAAGAATAGTCTAAAAGTTAGATGGTTAATAAATATCAAGTGTCTGGTGTTGCTTACTTGAGTTGCTACCACGTTTATGAAATTGCATGAATTACTAATGTCCAGTTTCTTATCAGCGGCTGGAATTCGTATTGATAAGGATGGCAGGTCTCTGAGTGTTTTGGCACTCGCTCCGCGCTGATAAACTGTATTGTAAGCCTAGCTGACTTTCAGATCAGAAACGTTCTACTACTAATAAAGCGAGTGTGCTAATTGCTTAAAAAACATTTTTTTTTTTTTAATTTAAATGATATTAAATTTGATATGTTGAAAATCGAGTATCTGGTGTTGCTTACTTCACGGGCCTAGTAGGCAATGGTTTAAAACAGAAAGAAATGTTTACAAGTAAGTCGGCTTAACTGTCTGGCATTGAGTCATTAATTGATGTCGTTATAATTCGAAGTACCTATATCTAGCTATCAGAATTCATACCTAGGTAAAAGAAAATATTTTCCAAGCTAACTGCTCAACTATCTGTCAGATCAGAAACTATCTATGTACCTATACAAATTTGAGTGGCTGGTGCTCCTTGCTCCATTAGGTTAATTAGATGAAAAGAAATTTGTCAAATAATTATAAATAATGTGAATCACATGAAATGGTATTTCGACATAGATTTTCATATTACCCAAACGATTATCAGTTTAATTAGTGCAATATCTTACATGTATTATATAAGTATTCTATGTTTCGGAGATTTTATCGAACAAATTGGCAATACATAATATATTTAAAAAAATATATCTTAAATTTAAAAACAAACCTTTATTTATTTTAAGGTACAACAATTTTAGATAATTTTATGAAAATGTATTATGGGGAATAAAAACAATTAAACTTTGATCAAACCTAAAATCATACACACATTTTATACCAATGTAAAAAACCATAAAGATAATATATTTGAATATTAAAGTTGTTTTTTAGTTTAGTTTCTGTTGAATACCACATGTTGTAAAATAAAACTATGGTTTTTCTAAAACGTGCAAGTGTTTTAAATGTTTAATTTACTGTCGACTTTACCATACATTCTAGTTTGAACGGCTGTCGAATTGGTTTTTTTTCGTTTTTGCAGATAGTTTAATATTGAGTTTGCTGTGCTTGAAGCTACCAACGATATTTTCAACAAAACATAATCATGCGATCCGACATCATCTTACAGGTTACACTTTTAACTGCCATAGCTGTCTTGCTGTGTGGAACATTCATCACGTCTGAGGATGCTTACGGTATTTTTTTACAGACTGAAAATTATGATAATCTTTCGTCGGAGGTCAACGATGCCGAAGCGTATCATGCTCTAATAAACATCCAAACCGGATACCCGAATATACAAGAAACTCCCGCAGAAATCACCGAGGACTTTGTCCGATTGACCCGTAAGAAGAAGCATAGGGAGTTGATTTGCACGTACTTGCATAGTGGCTTGAGACATATGGAACTTAACATGTTATATTTCGAATCGTTCGTTGACACTGTAGACGCTGTTCATGAACTTGCAAAATTTTGGGTGTTCGTCCAAAGGATGGTAATAATATAAATCGTATTAATACTAATATCCACTCCTCGTCGTAAATTCAATTGAATACATAATATTGTTATGGTAGCGTTTGAATTTCAAATAATGTTAATAAAGCTCCAGAAAATGCTTAATTAATCTCAATACCACATACATTGTTCGTTTTACAATTTTTTATACTAAACCAGTAAAAGTCGTAAAAGACACACCCGATACAATAAACAATAACAATTTATCGATACAGCTGCTACACCTAACTGCTTACATCTTATAACCGCAGTTGTTTTTTTTTATTTCAGTTGTGCTCTTTATACCAATTCGGAGCTTTGAAGTCTAAAGCCATTTTGTCATTTTATTTGTACATCAAATTAATGAGTTCGTATCCTTATTCTGTTGACCGGAACCAGAGTTCTCTGCAGGCAACCCAAAACAAGGCAATGGAATTACACAAAAAGGTTCACCAACAATTAAGAGAAGAGTTTGTCCGCTGCCCTAATTACGATCAGTTTAACTTAGATAGGGTCGCGTCGGAATTCTACAACAAACCAGAATTTGAGAACGAACTAAGTCAATCGATGTATATTCTAGAAATACGGCATTCTATCGCTAAAAATATGTCGGATGTTATTAAATTGGTGTACAAAAACGATAGTGGCAAAAAAAGCAACAGAAGCTTCGAATGTTTTGATAGAATGTCGTTCCAATGTCTCTTTTTAAATGAATTTGGGCGGAGATTTGATATTTACTATTTAGGATGGGCGTATGACGTTAAGCTCAACTGGGAAGCCATAGGCGATACAATTTTTTCAAGGTTGACAGAAGCTAAACGTTTGCACTTGAAGAAAGACAGTTTTGAATTACTAATAAATTATCAGATTACTTGCATCGATTACTTGAAAATCTTTATTTTACGGTTTACTTTAATACACCTAGAGTACCTGAAAATGTTCGGTTGGTTGCTGGCACAAACTGACAGGTCCGTTATTACAGGAACGGACGGAAATGACTACGTCGAAGAATGGTATTTTATATTGACCGATTTCATAAAATTGCTGTACTTGAAACACGACGATTTTTTCAATAATTTGTTGTGGAGTCTTGAGGAGAACTCATTGTACGTGTACTACAGCGAAGGGAACGAAACGATAAGGAGCCATGTGCAATTGGAACTTGAAAATATTTTGTCGACCACATTTAATGTATATGTCAATCAACCGATTGTGTTGGACGTGAAGTCGAAAGATGTGTCTACTCTGAAACAGGAAATAGAGGAAAAAAGTATCGGTAAAGCACGAGCGTTCATAAATCACATGAAAGGCTATTTTGACATAGATTTTCGTATCATCCAAACGATTATCGCACTGAAAAATAACAGTGATTATTAATAACTATTGGGATTTGTACACTAAACTTCTAATAATATTATATTAAAAAGCACATTTATTTCAACGTAAGCACTTAGGTCATAAAGATTTCCAATTAAAAAAATTCAATTGTTAAATCCTGTAGTAATACATAGCACATAGTTGATGTAGGGTTATACTTAGTGTGTAATACCATTATTATTGTAACCCGAATAAATTCATTTTTTTTGTTTTAATAATACTGTCTTTTTTAAATATTTTTTTATTTTTGTTTTTATATCAACGGTATCTCTCAAATAGTCGGACTGATCTGTCATGTAGAAAAACTATATCTCTTGAAATCTTACATGAAATGACCTTTAATAAACTGTTAATTAAGCAACAACGAAACAATACCCATTTGCAGACTAAAAAAACAAATGGTTCTGATAATTTAATTTACATCTATGGCGTGGTACGTTTAATTCTTTTCACACAGGAATGACTGGACCACAATTCGTCAAAATAATCATAAATAATGTGAATTACATGAAATGGTATTTCGATATAGATTTTCGTATTACCCAAACGATTATCAGTTTAATCAGTGCAATATCTTATATGTATTATGTATAGTGTTCTGTTAAACACAAATAGATCTTAAAAACAATGCAATGATTTTTGTTTACTTCGCAGAAGGCGAGTAAATGAAATGAATGTTTTTGTAATATCATAAAGCTATACTTTTTTTCCACGAGCGGTTTTACGTCATTTTTACTAGTTATCTGAAGCTGGTTATCCATCAGTCAAAATTTGTAATACATTATTTTGTATTTAAAAAGGTAATAAAATATATACGTTACCATTTAAGTTTCAAAAGTTGCTATCAAAAAATCTAAGTTGGGTGGGGGTTAACCCGAAAAAATTGTGAAAAATTGAATAAAAAAAAAATGTTTAAAAAAATGATTAATTAAACCCAGTGAAATATTGACTGGTTCACGATAAAAGAATAATATTTTAAAAAAAATATATTTTAATTTAAAAACTTATCTTTATAAAAAACAACAATTTTATAAAAATTTGCTATCGAGAACTAAAACAATTACATTTTAATCAAACCTAAAATAATTTACACATTTTGCACCGTTGTAAATAAACCATAAAGCTAAAATATTTGATTTTTAAAAATGTTTTTTTGGCTTATTTTCTGTTGAATTCCACATGTTGTAAAATAAAAACTAGAGTTTTTCAAAAACAGGCAACTGTTTTTATTGTTTGGTTTTCAAAAACATGTTATTGCTAACGTTGTTTGCCTACCCACTTTACCATACATTCCATTTCAGACGGCCACTAAATTCGTTTTTTAGTTTCAGCGTTAAAAAATCGTTTTAGAAGTTTAATATTCAGTTTGCTTTGCTTAGAGCTGGTAACGATATTTATAACAAAACAAAATCATGCGTATCGCGATTATCTTACAGGTTACACATTTAGCTGCCATAACTGTCTTGTTGTGTGGAACATTCATCACGTCTGAGGCTGCTTATGTTGTTTTGTTAGGGACTGAATATGATGTTAATCTTTCGTTGGAGGTCAACGATGCCGAGGCATATCATGCTCTAATAAATATTCAAACCGGATACCCGGATCATTCACAAGAAACTCCCGCAGAAATCACTGAGGACTTTGTCCGATTGACCCGTAAGAAGAAGCATAGGGAGTTAATTTGCACGTACTTGTATAGAAGCTTGAGACACATGGAACTTAACAAGTGTTATTTCGAATCGTTCATCCAAATTGAAAAAGCTGTTTATGAAGTTGCAAAATTTTGGGATTTCGTCCAAAGCATGGTAATAAAATAAATTGTATTAATATAATAATAACATTAAGAATCACCCGATACAATAAACAATAATAATTTATCGATACAACTGCTACACCTAACTGTTTACATCATGTAACCACAGGTGTTGTTTTTGTGTTTCAGTTGGGCTCTTTATACCAATTCGGAGCTCTGAAGTCAAAAGCCATGATGTCGTTTTATTTGTACATCAAATTAATGAATTCGTATCCTTATTGTATTGACTGGGACCAGAGTTCTCTGCAAGCAACCCAAAACAAGGCAATGGAAATACACAAAAAGATTTACCAACAGTTAAGAAAAGAGTTTGTCCGTTGCCCTGATTACGATCAGTTTAACTTAGATAGCGTTGCGTCGGAATTCTACAACAAACAAGAATTCGGGAACGAGCTAAGTCGATCGAAGTATATTCAATCAATACGGCTTTCTATCGGTGAAAATATGTCGGATGTTATTAACGTATTGTACAAAAACGAGAGTGGCAAGTGCAGCAACAGAAGCTTCGAATATTTTCATAGAATGTCGTTCCAGCGTCTTTGTTTGAATAACTTTACGGAGACTTCTGATATTTACAATTTAAAATGGTTGTATGATGTGCAGTTCAACTGGACAGTCTTTGACGATAAAATTGTTTCAAGCTTGACAGAAGCTAAACGTTTGCACTTGGAGATGGACAGTTTGGAGTTGCTAATAAATTATCAGGTCGCTTGCATCGATTACTTAAAAATCTTTATACTCCGGTTCACTCTAATACACCTAGAGTACCTGAAAATGTTTGGTTGGCTACTGGCACAAACTGACAGGTCTGCCATTATAGGAACGGACGGAAACGAATACATTCAAGAGTGGTATTTTATATTGACCGATTTCGTAAAATTGCTGCACTTGAAACACGACGATTTTTTCAATAATTTGTTGTGGAGTCTTAAGGAGGTTTCATTGGAAGTGTACTATAGTGAAGGCAACGATACGATAAGAAACCTTGTGCAATTGAAACTCGAAAATATTTTGTCGACCACATTTAATCAATCTGTCTGTCAACCGATTGTGTACGACGTCCAAACGGAGACTATATCTACTATACGACGGAAAATTAAGAACAACAGTATAGGTAAAGCACGAGCGTTTGTGAATCACTTGATAAGCCTTTTGAACATAGATTTTCGTATCATCCAAACGATTATCGGACTGAAAAATAACATTGATTATTAATAAATATTGCGATTGTTACGCATAACTTCTAATAATATTATGTTCAAGAGCACTTTTATTTAAATGTAAGCACTAAAGTCGTTAAAATTGCCAATTATAAAAACTTCAATAAGCTAAATCCTGTTCATAGTTGCTATTGGGTTATACTTGTTGTATAATCCCATTATCATTGTAACCCGAATAAATTCATTTATTTTGTTTTAAGAGGACGCCACACCGCCCATTTTAAAGGAGTAAAGTATAGACAATTTGTTACAAAATCTTTACTTAAAGGTTAAACTGTGATGTGTAGCTATGAGTTCAGTAGTTAGGACTATTTTTTAGTAGTTAAATTATTTTTCGGACTATCACAGCATCCTTGACAGCGATTTAAAAAAAAAATTTCTGTTTAATTGAGTTTTGGGTGGATTAATTTTTCTCAGGCTACATATAGGGTGAAGGAAGGTATTTTCGTGGCATAAGCAATTTTGTGATATAGTTTATTAATCGTATCGCGTAATTCCCTATTAAAAAATTGTCTATATCACGAAATTGCTTATGCCACGAAAATACCTTCCTTCACCCTTTAGTTTAGGAAAGAAATTCATACATATTATTTATGAGAAAATTATCTGTGTTCTATCATCCGTATTTTTTCGATATACTTAATGCAACCAACGCTATATCACTTAAAAAAAAGTCCTTTCCTAATTAATTAATTATTCATTAATTGGTTGAAATATTAAAAAAAGGCAATGGTAGAACACCGAAAATGTTGTTGTCAATATTATGTTAAAATTTTGTTCCTTAATTTTGATTACAGCTTTTGTAATATTAATCCGCGTAAGGCTGGTTTTTTGAAGAAAATAACGGGTGTGTGGCACCTTCTTAATAATATTGTCTTTAATAAATATTTTTTATTTTTTTGTTTATATCAACGGTACCTCTCAAATCTATATCTCTTGAAATTATATATAAAGTGCCGTTCAATGGAACTGTTTTAATTAGTGAAATACCTTTTATAGGTATTTCATACAATGTATTTTGTTAATCATAAAAATATCTTTAAAACAAGGGAAAGATATTTGATGACTTCGTAGAAATCGAGTAATATTATTTATATTTTAATAATGTCATAAGACTGTTCTTATTTTCATGAGTGGCTTACAACAATAATTTTACTAAATTTAATCCTTACATATATTTTATTTGTTTTATCTGGTTTGTTGGACTACAATTGTTTGTCTTTATACTGCGCATGTTAATAAAATTTATATTTGATTTTAAGAAACAAAACACCATAAAGATAATACAATAAATTATTTTGCTACCAATTGACGAGTTGTCGAGTTTAGATAGACTTAATTTTATCGGTTTCCGAGTTTGTTTTCGGGTCAATCATTGAAGTTACTACACTACATAATCAATCATGTAACCGTAGCATTTTACAAAAAAATCATGTGGTCCGCGAAAAAGTTGAAAGTTAATCTAGTAGTGGCATTAGTTTTCTTGTTATTTGGGACACATTTTTCGGTTTTGATAACTTATGTGGCTTCAGCAGATCGGTCAATTGATCCCTCTGATATCAACCTTGTTGAGGCATACGATGCTCTAATGAAAATCTATACAGGATACCCGACCATCTCACAGAAAACTCCTGCCATAATTACCGAAGATTTCGTTCAGCTGATACGTAAGAATAAGCAAAGGGATTTGATTTGCACTTACTTATTTCATGTCGTATTACACTTGCATATAACCAAGTTTCTTTTCGGATTAAACAAGTATGCAGAGAACACTGTTGACGTTATTTATTGGTTTAGCGATGCCGTCCAAAAAATGGTATTTTCATTTATTTATTTATTTATTTATTATAATTAATTAACTAACCGTATTTTTAGATGCAATTTATAGTTTTATAATTTTTGATTTTTGTTTGACTGATATTCTTTGTATTCCTAGATGTTTTCCGATCTACTCATACCGAGTATAAACATTTAGACTAGATTAATATAAAATTTTAAGAGTATCCACACATCATGCAGATACATGGACATGTCCTTGCAATCTAGTGTCTCTAGTATTCTATCACTAATCTATTATCTCTAATTCACTATTCAACTCTACAATCTTCCTTTATTCTTCTCCGTAATTCCTTAATACTCCTGCATAATCCCTCCAGCACTGTGACACAAAACGTGACGGACAAATTTTCAGAATGACCCCCAGCTATAGTACATATCCATGTCAAAATGATAATTCAATAGCTGTGCTTTATTGTTTGACGTTTTTGATGTTTCAGTTAAGCACTTTATACGAATTTGGGGCTTTGAAGCCGAAAGCGATGATATCATTTTATTTGTACATCAATTTGATATTTCCCTATCTCGGATACGTTAGTCCGGACATGGCAGTCAAATTGCACGAACAAATTTATCAACGTATGAAAACGGAGTTCTTATTTTGCCGCGATAACCAACATGTCAACTTAACGTCGTGGCTCAGTGACATTGAATCAATTACAGAATATACTCATATGTATCTATCGAGAGTGTCTGCGTTATTTGAAATGAGAGAACCTGTCGTAGTATAGTTACAACGATATGTCACTTGGCTTTGTCTTTATCAACAATTTTGGATCTCGCCAAAACTTGAACTTCATTACATCCAACTATGACGTACAGGTCAACTGGAAAGACACGTCCCAAGAAATCTTTACAAGCAAGAACGACGCTGAACGTTTGGACTTGGACAACGACAGCTTAGAAATGCTGATCGTTTATCTGACCCTGTCGGTTGATTTTCTGAAAGTCTTTATGTTCCGGTTCACTTGGTTTCACCTCGAATGTTTGAACAAGTTTGATTTACATACTGACGAATATGTTCAACTATGATTCGAAATATTGACTGGATTCGTGGAGCTACTGGATTTAAAAAGAGACAAATTTTTTATTTATTTGCTGTCGAGTTTCCGGAGAAACGCAGTGGACGTGTACGATAGCTTGGCTAACGAAACCCTCAGAAACCATTTAAAATTGAAACTGCAATGTTTGTCAGCGTCGTTAAACGTGTCTGCTACCGAACCGATACAGTTGGACGTCATGTCGGCGGAGATATCTACTATGCGACAGCAAATAGAGGAGAACAGTGTCGGTAGAACAAAATCGTTCTTGGGGCATATTGGACGCTTATTCAAAGGAGTCAACTTCCAAATCATCCAGACTATTACCGAATTGAAAAATTAAGAAATGATTTGTATTTATAACTATTGCAAGTGTGTAACCGTCACTGTTATTTTATAATACTTATTTTACTTTAAAAGTACTTTTCATTATCACTTCGGTGTACGCACTTAAATTGAACAATCTACAATAAACTTTATAAGCCAATTGATATATTTTGTTGTTTCTTAAACTCGTTTTAGGTAAGTCCAACTACAGGCTCACCCGGTACTAGTGCAGGTGGTTTGTATTTTTTTTTTAATTGGTAAAGAAAAATTTTAATTCTTGAATTAAACAATATCATATGGTATAATTGATTGAAAGGGTAGTTAAAAACGGCGCGTCGGTGACATATTATTTTTGTAATTATTTCAATTGAATAAATATGTAATTTTCCGTGTTTTACTATTCCGGCGTTGGTTTGATGATCGGTGATAATAATAATATTGGAGTTATTATTAATGCTTGCGCGGTTAATTGTTTAACGTTTTGCCGGCATTATGATAAAATATGCATTAAACTTGCTCATTTGAACACAGGGTAAAGAGGTTAAACGGGAAATTCATAATAACAATAATGATTTGCAATAACCGTATTGGAAAACTGTATTTTTTTTTAAACCGACACAACATGTGTTTTTAGTGCGTACACGTTTGTCGTTGGTTGCAATGCAATGTGAAAAAAAAAATTTAACTATAATTAAATAACTAGCAGTTGATAACCGAAACGAAAAAGACCTTCTAGCGTTCACCGTAGTATGCTAAAAAAAAAAATTGTACTCTCGAAGTGAGCCAAGTTAAAGTTAATGGGAACCGAAAAGTTTTGGGTCAGCTAAAACAACTCCACAGTGTTTTTCTCGACTTTTACCAGCCACTAGTTTTCTGAAACAATCTTAAAATATGACTTTTCCATCGACAAAGGTGAAAGGCCGCGCAACCGCCAAAATCAATCACAAAACTTTATACAAACACAATATATCTCGTTATGTGAACTGAATAATATGTTTTTCTTGTTTTCATACTTTTGATCGACAAACTAAATTCAGACTTTCCAATTGTCATATTGTTTTATTTTGTATATAGTTTTAACGTCGAAAACTTTTTCAATGCCGTCTACGATTTAAATCACCATAATTTTATCAGTTTTATTTTAGGTCAGGTTGTGTTAGGTTTAGATATTAGTCGTAAGATATTTTACATCAAGTGTGAATTAGGCTTAAATTAAATGGTCATTGGATAAGTCCTGTTAAGATGCTTGGGGGTTTTGATAGGATAGAATATCTTAGATCAAGCTCCAGTACAAGCGATGATTTACGAACAGCTATGAAACAATCAAAATCTTAAGTGTATTAGACTTTTTAAATGAGCCGATGAGAGTATACTATAAAATGATTTACCGTTTAGAAGGCGATTACTCGGTTTCGGCCAAATACTGGCACAATGCGTGGTGTTCGAAAATTCTTTGCATTAATACAATTAGGCAAAACCATTATCTGTCTCGGCGGAAAACCGTGTGAATTATACAGCAAACGCCCATGTGAACGTGCGTTACACCCAGTCGGTTCACCTGCATATGTTACAGGCCAACTGTTCATCGATAACCAGAGCACATTTGAACGTTAAGCTTGCAAATCGCTAATTCCATCGTGTGGTTAACGCGAAAACAGTTATTCGAAACTGATAATTTTCCAAAAGCGCAGCAAAGGCCTTGACTTGAATAGTTGTTTACATTCATTAATATTGTACTAATGCAATATAAAAAAAATATGTATATTATTTCCTATGAAACTGTACGAGACCAAAATTAGTTCATGTGGATCTAATAATCACGATATATAATCGAATATTACATTTTATAACCGGTGCTTTTGATTAGGTTTTGATATTAAGAACTAAATGCTGTATAATAATTGTTGTACAATATTTTTAAGTCAAATGAACAAGTCTATTACCAGACGAATACTTCTTAAGTTTAAGATGACTAGAATTTTTTCGTCAATAAGGAATATATTGGAATTATATTGCAAGTAAAAACATTATACCTATTGTTTCGTATAAAAACAACCGTTGGAAAAAAACTACGTAAGGTAAAATATTTGATTATTATGGTTGTTTGTTAGGTCATATTGCGGATTGAATACCACACGTTATAAGATAAAAACGGTTGTTTTTCGAAAACGTGCAAGTGTTTTTAGTGTTTAATTTTTAATAACACAATGTCCTAAAACAACATGTTGTTGCTAACGTTGTTTTTCTGTCGACTTTATCATACATTCTAGTTTGAACGGACACCGAATTGGTTTTTTTTAGTTAATGCAATAAATATACGTTTTAAAAGTTTTATATTAATTTGCTGTGCTTGGAGCTAACAACGATATTATTAATCAATTTGGTAATGACAAGTATAGAATACTTCCATCGTGTGGTTAACGCGAAAACAGTTATTCGAAACTGACAATTTTCCAAAAGCTGCAGCAAAGGCCTTGACTTGAATAGTTGTTCACATTCATTAATATTGTACTAAAGCGATACGAAAAAAATATGTATATTATTTCCTATTAAACTGTACGAGACCAAAAATAGTTCATGTGGATCTAATAATCACGATAAATAATCGAATATTACATTTTATAACCGGTGCTTTTGATTAGGTTTTGATATTAAGAACTAAATGCTGGAAAATAATTTTTTCACCTAAACATACAATATAATTAGGTCAAATAAACACGTATATTACCCAGACGAATACTTCTCAAGGTTAAGATTACTAGAATTTGTTCGTCAATAAGGAATATAGTGGAATTATATTGCAAATAAAAACATCACTATGTAAAGTAAAATATTTGATTATTATAGTTGTTTTTTTAGGTCATATTTCGGATTGAATACCACACGTTATAAAATAAACATGGATGTTTTTCATAAAAGTGCAAACATTTTTAGTGATGATTTTCAAAAACACCAATGTCGTAAAAGAATATATAATTGCTAAAGTTGATTCCTGTTAACTTTGCCATACATTCTAGTTTCAACAGCTGCCCTGTTCGTTTTTCAAGTTCCTACAGTAAAAATTCGTTTTAATAGTTTAATATTGAATTTTCTGTGCTTGGAGCTAACAACGCTATTATTAACCAAAATAAAATCATGCGATTCGCGATTATCTTACAGGTTAAATCATTAGCAGCCATAGCCGTCTTGTTGTGTGGGACATTCATCACGTCTGAGGCTGTTTATGATCCTTTTCCAGAGAAATCAACTGACGGTAATCTTTCGTCGGAGGACAACGATACCGTAGCATTTCTTGCTCTAATAAATATCCAAACCGGATATCCGGATCTTTCGCAAGAGACTCGCAAGAAATTAGAAGATTTGGTCCGGTTGACTCGTAAGAACAAGCAAAGTGATTTGATTTGCACGTACTTGCATAGTTGCTTGATACACATGAAATATACAAAGTTTCTTTTCGACGCGTATATACTCACTGAACATGCTGCTAGAGATATTGCAGAATACAGTAACATCGCTCAAAAAATGGTAATTATATAAATCGTATTAAATAAATAATATAATATAAATTACATAAAAAATTGTAAGCAATTTAATGATTACCAATAGTCCTAAATTGTATATTTCAATAACTTGTTAAAAATTATTCAAAACTAGCTAAAATAATAAATTGACATGATTACATGACAAAAGAAGCCACACAAAATCTTTAAAGTTATTATAATTTTTTTTCCTAAATTTAAATTATAGATCTCTACACCAATTGCGCATTAAGCGTCTGGGAGGATTAACAGGAATAGCATTTGTTAAAAGGCCTTCTATTATTTATAATTTAAAAATGTAATTGAACACAAAATATGTTACCATTTGAGATAAAGTTCTAGAGAAAGGGTTTTCAAACAGAACAACAACAAAATGGCAACAAATTTTTTGTGGTAAACCAGTGTAAGGCGTTAAAAAAATCACCCAATATAAGCAATAATAATTTATCGATAAAGCTGCTGCGCTTAACTGTTTGCATCATATAACCGCAAGTGTTGTTTTTATGTTTCAGTTGAGCACTTTATACGAAATCGGAGCTTTGAAGTCGAAAGCTATTATGTCATTTTATTTGTACATCAATTTGATAAACGATTATCCGAAATCTGTTAACTGGGAAAAGAATAATCGGCAGGTATCCAATGACATGGCAGTGGAAATACACGAAAACGTTTACCAACAATTGAGAGACGAGTTTTTCAGTTGTCGTGAATACGGTCAGTTAGGCTTTGAAAGTTTTGTGTCGACATTTCAAGAGAAAACGGAATTTAGCGACATGGAGAGTCGCGAAGATTACATTAAAGCAATGTGGAAGTCTATCCGTGAAAATGGGTTGAACGTTGTTAAATTAATGGAAAAGAACAACGGCAACAAAGAGTACGCATATTACGAACAAATGTCTATAACAAGACTCTTTTTGTATGAATTTGGGAGGTCAAATGAGATTTACAGCTTAAAATTGGAGTATGACGTGCAGTTCAGATGGAAAGTCGTAAGCGACAAAATTCGTTCAAGCTTGACAGACGCTAAACATTTGCACTTGAAGAAAGACAGTTTGGAATTGCTAATAAACTATCAGATCGCTTGCATAGAATACTTGAAAATCTTTATACTCCGGTTCACTTTGATACACCTAGAGTACCTGAAAATATTCGGATTGCTGCTGGCACAAGCTGACAGGCCCACCAGTATAGAAACGGACGAAAACGGATACGTTCAACAATGGCTTGTTATATTAAAAAATTTCGGAAAATTGCTGTACTTGAAACACGACGAATTTTTCAACAACTTGCTGTCGAGTCTTGAGGAACACTCATTGGACGTGTACTATACCGAAGGAAACGACACGATAAGAACCCTTGTGCAATTGAAACTAGAAAATATTTTGTCGACCACATTCAATCAATCTGTCTGTCCACCAATTGTGTTGAACGTCAAGTCGAAAGATGTGTCTACCCTGAAACAGGAAATAGAGGAAAACAGTATCGGTAAAGTTCGAAAGTTTGTTGAACACCTGATAAGCCTTTTCGACGTAGATTTTCGTATTATCCAAACGATTATCGGACTGAAAAATAACAGTGATTATTAATAAATTTTGCGATTGTTACGCATAACTTCTAATAATATTATGATAAAAAGCACATTTATTTCAACGTAAGCACTAAAGTCATAAACTCTGCATGAGAAAATAAAGAAAAACAGTATCGGTAAAGCACGATATTTCGTGAATCACATGAAAGCGTGTTTCAATATGGATTTTCGTATCATCCAAACGATTATCGGGCTGAAAAATAACAGTGATTAATAAGAACTATTGCGATTGTGACGCGAAATTTTCAATAATATTATGTTTAAAAGCACTTTTATTTCAACGTAAACACTAAATTCGTAAAGATTGCCAATTAAAAAAATTCAATAAGTTAAATCCTGTAGTAGTACACAGCACATAGTTGCTGTAGAGTTATACTAAGTGCACAATACTGTTAACATTGTAACCTGAATAAATTCTTTTATTTTGTTTTCACAATATTGTTTTTTGTATTTATTTTTTATACTTGTGTTTATATTCACAGTATCTACGAATACTCAACTCTTTAAACTGTTTTTTCATGTAGGAAATCTATATTTCTCGAAATCTTACATGGAACTGTTGATGTAGCAACGACGAATAAAATACCTACTTGCAGACTAAAAAAACAAAACGGTATTGATAATATAAATTACATCTATTGTGTGATACGTTTAATTATTTTCACACAGAAATGACTAGAAAACAATTTGTCAAAATAATGTAAGCTTACATCGTGTTTTCTAAAAGACTTCATGCAGGCCAGAAACTAAATAAGTAGTCTTTATGATCAACTGCATTGGTGAAAATCGATAACGTACAACGAATTATTCTTGACAAACGAAATTAGTTGTCAACCTCTATGTTACCTGAGTAAGAAAATAATAAAAACAAAAACTAAGAAAATAATAATATAGGATTTCGTTTGCCATAACCGCACTCAAGTAAAAAAACTTAGCTTCATGTAATGTTTTATCAAAAGATTGCCAATATTTTATAAATACACATTTTGAAATACATATGTTTTGAATTTAAAAACAAAGCTTTAACTCTTTAAAAAAATAAAAATTTACTACTGAATTAAAACTAACATTAGGTTCTTGTACGGGCTACTGAATTAAAGAGAACAGATAAGTTTTGTATAAATGCTATGAAAATACTTCACTATTAATAGTAATAACACAACAGTCTTACTATCTGGACAGAGTTCTAATTTGTCTACATAAACGTATATAACCTAAATAACTAATAATTCACACAAATTATGTTTATATAATTAACAAAAAAAAACCTGAGTGAACAACAATGATGTCGAGTTGGGTGGCTTTCCTCGTACGACCGCAGGCAATGCCCAAAGCGGTGCTGGCGAGAAACAAGTGGTCTCCAACAAAATCAATTTCTAAAGTTTAATATGTATTCCCTAATTTATTATCATTTATTTCAATGATAATACAAATGTTTCAGTTGTATATTTTAGTGAGTTGACTTATTTGTAATACTTATAATCAATGTCTTTGAACATTAGACTACGTTACTAATGTCAAATGAACAAGTCTATTACTCAGACGAATACTTCGAAAGGTTTAGATTACTAGAATTTGTTTGCAAAAAAAGGAGAAAAATAGTGGAAATATATTTCATATAAAAACATTATACTTATTAATTTGTACAAAAAGAACCGTTGGAAAAAAATCACTATGTAAGGTAAAATATTTGATTATTATGGTGGTTTTTAGGTCATATTTCGGATTGAATACCACACATATTATAAAATAAAAACGGTTGTTTTTCGAGAACGTGCAGGTGTTTTTAGTGTTTGATTTTTATTAACACCAATATCCTAAAACCACATGTTATTGCTAACGTTGTTCTCCTGTCGACCATACATTCTTGTTTGAACGGACGCCGAATCGGTTTTTTTAGTTTCTGCAATAAATATTCGTTTTAAAAGTTTAATATTAGGTTTGCTGTGCTTGGAGTCCACGACGATATTATTAACCAATACGAAATCATGCGATTCGCGATTATCTTACAGGTTAAACAGTTAGCTGTCGTAGCTGTCTTGTTGTGTGGGGCATTTTTCATGCCTGAGAGTGCTTATGGTGCTAGTTCAGAGGAATCATCTGACGATAATGTTTCGTCCGAGGTCAGCGATATCGAAGCATATCGTGCTCTAATAAATATCCAAACCGGATATCCGGATCATTCGCAAGAAACTCCCGCAGAAATCACCGAAGCCATTGTCCGATCGACCCGTAGGAACAAGCAAAGGGATTTGATTTGCACGTTCTTGCACAGTAGTTTGATACACATGAAACTTACAAAGTTTCTTTTCGACGCGTATAAGCTCACTAAACATGCTGCTAGAGATATTGCAGAATACAGGGACATCGCTCAAAAGATGGTAATTATATTAGTCGTATTAAATAAATAATTTAATATAAATTACATTAATAATTGTAAGTAATTTAGCAATTAACAATACCCCTAAATTGTATATTTAAATAACTTATTGATGATTATTCAAAACTAGTCACCGACCCGTTCAAATTTTCAGTAAATTATTCTTAATTTATTTTTTTTTTCTAAATTTAATTGAATACATACAAATATGTTATCGTTGGAGTTCCAATTAATGTTTATAATGCTCTAGAGAAGTCTTAATTCATTTGAATATTCCTTAATTTGAAAGGGTTTTGCAAACAGAATAGCTGACAAATTTCAACAATTGTTTATGGTAAATGTAAGGCGTTCAAAAAATCACCCAATATAAGCAATATCAAATTATACCGATACAGCTGCATTGCTTATCTGTTTACATCATGTAACCGCAGGTGTTTATTTTGTGTTTCAGTTGAGCACTTTGTACGAATTCAAGGCTTTGAAGTCAAAAGCTATTATGTCATTTTATTTGTACATCAATTTGATCAACAATTATCCGGAATCTGTTAACTGGGAAAAGAATGATCGGCAGGTAGCCAGTGACAAGGCAGTGGAAATACACGAACACGTTAGCCAACAATTGAGAGACGAGTTTTTCAGTTGCCGTGAATACGACCAGTTTGACTTCGATAGTTTTATGTCGGAATTCCAAGAGAAAAAACAATTTAGCGTTGAGCAAAGTCGATTGAAGTACATTCAATCAATACGGGATCCTATCAATGAAAATATGTCAGACGTCTTGATGTTGATGAACAAGAACAACGGCAACAAAGCCTACACATATTACGAACAAATGTCTATGCGAAGTCTCTTTATGAATTACTTCGGGAGTTCAAATGATATACGTAACTTAAAAGAAGGTTACGACGTGCAGTTCAACTGGAAAGTCGTAGGCGATAACATTTTTTCAAACTTGACAGAAGCTAAACATTTGCACTTGAGGAAAGACCGTTTGGAATTGCTAATAAATTATCAGATCACTTGCATAGAGTACTTGAAAATCTTTATACTCCGCTTCACTTTAATACACTTGGGGTACCTGAAAAAATTCGCTTTGCTGCTGGATGAAGCTGACGAGCCCGCCGGTATCGAAGCGGACGAAATCGGATACGTTCAACAATGGCTTGCTGTATTAAAAGATTTCAGAAAATTTCTGTACTTGAAAAACGACGATTTTTTCAATAATTTGTTGTCGAATCTTATGGATATTTCATCAGACGTGTACTATAGCGAAGGGAATGATACGATAAGAAACCTCGTGGAATTGGAACTAGAAAATATTTTGTCAACCACATTCAAAGTGACTGTCTGTCAACCGATTGTGTACGATGTTCAAACGAAGACCATACCTACAATGCGACGGAAAATAAAGAAAGACAGTATCCGTAAAGCACGAGCGTTCGTGGATCACATGAAAGGATATTTTAACATGGATTTTCGTATTATCCAAACGATTATCGGGCTGAAAAATAACAGTGATTATTAACAACTATTGCGATTGTTACGCAAAACTTTCAATAATATTATGATTGTCAATAAAAAAAAATTCAACAAGTTATATCCTGTTCAGCATATACACTGCACATAGTTGCTGTAGTGTCATACTTAGTGTACGAGTATCATCCGAATAACTTAATTATATTTAAGGTACCTCTCAAATAGTTGAATTGTTTTTTCATGTAGAAAATGTATGTCTCTTGAAATATTACATAAAATGGCCTTTATTAGGACTGTTAAACACAAATATGTCTTAAAATATTGCAAAAATTTTTTATTACTCAGCAGAAAGCGTATATAGATATGTATGGGTCAAATGTCTGACTTGTGATCCCAACACTTGTGTGTATTGAGGTAAACAGAAGAGAAAACCTAGAAGGAAAAACAGGGAGGAGAATAAAAGTGGGGAAAAGAAAGAGTGGGTATGGGTAGGAAATGTTTGTGACCACATAATATTCCAGAGGTCTATATACGGTTTTTGTTTTATATTAAAATTCTTTCTTACATACCTAGTTATGAATACATAAAGGCGTATTCTTCATGATCAATGTTTAATGGAAAAAACTAATTTTGAAATACAACTCAAAAACTTATTCGCCTTACTATGATTTGCCACCGAAAAGTTATTTTCTTGAAAGTTGTGACTTATACCCCATTTCTGGAATAAGCTATGTATTAATGTTAAACAATTTTGATGAAAACTCTCGGTTCACTCGAGGCGATTTTTTTTCGGTTTCGAACCCATTTAACCGAATGCTCTTGTTGCACCGCCCGGCCCTTGTTATGGTGTCTAAAAGTCTTCAGTCTCGTCAGAGTTGTTTTTCTCCGCGACGGCAACGACCGCCGGACAAAATGCGATTACGGCTTGGGCAAGGCAGAACTTTGGCCCCGAGGTTAAATGTCTTTTCAGCGTACAGTGTACTCGTGTAATTCATTACCCGACTGCGGTGAAAGATTTCGACGAAAAATAAAGATTACAGTTTGGTCTAATGCACTCGAGGGCGTTGTGCGCCAGAGATTAAGCAACCCAATAATAGACAATATGGAAAGCTTACCCGGGGCACAAAATCGTTGTGTATTAACGTCAAACATCTGCCTTCAGCACTTTAACATGTCCACAATACTGGAAGGGTTCTGTAAATGCTTTTCTGACAAGTCTCGCTCTTCAGAAAATGGTACCCTACACAAATGTTATTACAAAATCGGCTCGATTTTATAATGTACATACCGTGTTACAAAAAAAAAAAAATAATAAGTGTCTGACAGTATTCTTCGGCCGGAAATTATAAAAAACCTTTATCGAATATTTTTTTTTTTTATTACCCCGGACTGATACTCTATTGTGAGTTAAATGCATCCATTTGGCTGAAAAAATAAAATAAAATGAATATTCATTCCTCCCACTTGACAATTAACACTCTTCGCTTAATTTTTGATAATCATTAGTACAATTTTTTTGCATAACAATAATACTATACATAGAATTTCTATGTATCAACATCCTTATCAAGGTGGAAGCCTATTGTTGGAGAAACAAAGATTTATTCTCGAAAGAATGATTTAGTACATAAAATATGACTTTTACGAGATACTGAGAATAAATTATCACAAAAGCATGTGGGGTAGCAACGACGGGTAGAATACTTAATTGCAGACTAAAAAACAAACGGTAACGATAGTATAAATTACATCTATTGGCTATTGCTTAGATTTTGATTAAACCTAAACTCCTATACACATTTTAGTTACAACAGCTCTACTCAGTTTGCTGGGCACTGCTTTATGTCAGTTAGCAATCGAATTAACTCTTTATTATTTAAATCTGATAGTATATATAATAATGCCATTTGGCATTTAATAAACGAATTAATGATTATAGTTTAATATTTAATTATAATTTTATTATGATATATTTTAACGATAAAACAAATATTTCATTTGTATATTTTAGCGAATTGGCTTCTTTGCTTTATATTTATATTGTATGTAGTCGAACCTAAGAATAAGCTATAAAGTTCATTGAACAAATCAATTACATAGACTGATACTTTTTGATTGATGGCTTAGATTGATAGAACTTGTTAGCAACAAAAAAAGAGAAACAGTAAAACTATTTTGCCAAAAAATATATATTACCTATTGTCAGGTATAAAAGAAATTAAAAACAAAAATACTTTACAATACAAAACAATTTTAATCGTAGAAGTGATAGACTTATTTTCTGTTGAATACCACACTTTAAAAAATGAAAAACCCATGTTTTTCGAAAACTTACAAGTGTTTTTAGTGTTTGTATTTTAAAAACACCAATGTCGAAAAAAAACATGTTATTCCTAACGTTGTTTTCTTGTTGACTTTACCATACATTTTATTTGAACGATGCCGAATTGGTTTTTTTTTCGTTTCTGCTCAATATTAAACTTAATATTGAGTTTGCTGTGCTTGGCGATAACAACGATATTTTTAACAAAACAAAATCATGCGGGTCGCGATCACCTTACAGGTGACACCTTTAGCTGCCATAGCTGTCTTATTGTATGGAAAATTCATCACGTCTGAGGCTGCCTATGGTGTTATTTTAGAGACTGAAGCTGATGATAATCTTTCGTCGGAGGTCAACGACGCCGAAGCGTATCATGCTCTCATAAATATCCAAACCGGATACCTGGGTATACAAGAAACTCCCGCAGAAATCACAGAGGATTTTGTCCGATTGACCCGTAAGAGGAAGCATAAGGAATTGATTTGTACGTACCTGCATAGTGGCTTGAGATACATGGATTTTAACAAGTGTTTTTTCGAATCATATATTGACACTGACGACGCTGTTGAAGAAGTTGCAACATCTTGGAAGTTTGTTCAAAAAATGGTAATACAATAAATAATATTAATATCCACTCCTCGTCGTAAATTTTATATTTAAATAACTTATTAATAATTATTTGAAACTAGTCAACGACTCGATCTAGTTTTTAGTACACTATTCTTAATTTTAAAATTCAATTGGATACATTAAAAAATGGCATCGTTTGAGTTTCAAATAATATTGATAATACTCCAGAAAATACTTAATTGATTTCAATACCATTTAATTTTTAAAATGTATTATATTTTATCCTAAACCAGTATATCGCGTTAAAAAAAAATTATCCGATATAATAGGCAATAAAAATCGATACAGCAGTTGGGCTTATATGTTTACGTCATGTAACCGCAGGTGTTGTTTTTGTGTTTCAGTTGGGCTCTTTATACCAAATCGGAGCTTTAAAGTCAAAAGCCATATTTTCATTATTTTTGTATATCAAATTAATGCGTGCGTACCCAGAATCAGTTATCTGGGTCAACAGAAGTCGGAAGCTAGCCCAAGACAGAGCAATGCAATTACACGAAAAGGTTCGCCAACAATTAAAGGACGAGTTTGTCCGTTGCCGTAATCACGATCAGTTTAACTTCTATGGTGATGTGTCAAAAGTCTACAAAAAACATAAATTTAACGACGAGCAAAGTCAATTGAAGTATATTCATGAAATTCAGATTTCTGCGAGTAAAAATAGGTTTGACATCATTTTGTTAATGAATAATAACAGCGGCGACAGAAGCAACAGAAGCCACGAATATTACCATAGAATGTCATTTGAATGTCTGTTTTTAAATGAATTTGGGCGGAGATCTGATATTTACAATTTAGGATTGGCGTTCGACGTCCAGTTCAAATGGAAAAGCATAGGCCATACAATTTTTTCAAGATTGACAGAAGCTAAACGTTTGCACTTGGAGATCGACAGTTTGGATTTGCTAATAAACTACCAGGTCTCTTGCATCGATTACTTGAAAATCTTTATTTTAAGGTTTACTTTAATACACTTAGAGTACCTGAAAATGTTCGGTTGGCTGCTGGCACAAACTGACAGGTCCGCCGTTATAGGAAAGGACGGAAACGACTACGTTGAAGAGTGGTATTTTATATTGACCGATTTCGTAAAGTTGCTGTACTTGAAACACGACGTTTTTTTCAATAATTTGTTGTGGATCATTGAGGAGAACTCATTGGACGTGTACTACAGCGAAGGGAACGAAACGATAAGAAGCCATGTGCAATTGGAACTCGAAAATATTTTGTCGACCACATTCAATGTATCTGTCTGTGAACCGATTGTGTTGAACGTCAAGTCGAAAGATGTGTCTACCCTGAAACAGGAAATAGAGGAATACAGTATCGGTAAAGTTCGAAAGTTTGTTGAACACCTGATAAGCCTTTTCGACGTAGATTTTCGTATTATCCAAACGATTATCGGACTGAAAAATAACAGTGATTATTAATAAATATTGCGATTGTTACGCATAACTTCTAATAATATTATGTTAAAAAGCACATTTATTTTAACATAAGCACTAAAGTCGTAAAGATTGCCATTTAGAAAATATTCAATTGTTAAATCGTGTAGTAATACATAGCACATAGTTGATGTAGGGTTATACTTATTGTGTAATCCCATTATCATTGTAACCCGAATAAATTCATTTATTTTGTTTTAATAATATTTTCTTTAATAAATATTTTTTATTTTTGTGTTTATATCAACGGTATCTCTCAAATAGTCTAACTGATTTTTCATGTAGCAAATCTATATCTCCGGAAATATTACATGAAGTTTCCTTTAATGGAACTGTTTTAATTTGTGAAATACCATTTATAGGTATTATATGCAATGTATTATGTTAATCATAAATATGTCTTTAAAACAAGGCAATGATATTCGATTACTTCGCAGAAAACAAGTAATATTATTTATATTTTAATAATGCCATTTAAATGTTGTGATTTTCACGAACGGCTTACAGCAGTGTTGTTAAATTTAATCCGCACCTATAATTTATTTGTTTTATGCCGTTAGACGTTTCGAATATCTAGTTTGTTGGGCTACAATTGTTTGTCTTTATACTGTGCATGTAAATAAGATATATATTTGATTTTAAGAAACAAAACGCCATAAAGATAATACAATAAATTATTTTGCTACCAATTGACGAGTTGTCGAGTTTAGATAGACTTATTTTTATCGGTTGCCGAGTTTGTTTTCGGGTCAATCATTGAAGTTACTACACTACATAACCAATCATTTATCCGTAGCAATTTACAAAAAAGTCATGTGGTCCGCGAAAAAGTTGTAAGTTAATCTAGTAGTGGCATTAGTTTTCTTGTTATGTGGGACATATTTTTCGATTTTGATAACTTATGTGACTTCAGCAGATCAATCACTTGATCCCTCTGATATCAACTTTTTTGGAGCATTCGATGCTCTAATGAAAATCCTTACAGGATACCCGACCACCCCACAGAAAACTCCTGCCACAATTACCGAAGATTTCGTTCAGCTGATAAGTAAGAATAAGCAAAGGGATTTGATTTGAACTTACTTGTTTCATGTCGTAATACACTTGCATTTAACCAAGTTTTTTTTCCGATTAAACCAGTATGCAGAGAACACCGTCGACGTTTATTTATTTATTTATTTATCATAACTAAATAACTAACCGTTATTTTAGGTTCAATTTATGGTTTTGATATTCTTTGTATTAAAAGCTGGCATTTTGGATAGAACTTAAGAGGTTTTTATTTTATTATTAGCAATAAATTGCATAATGATAATAAAATATACAGAGGTTAATTTACTGTGTACGGAAAAATCCGTTATTTACCAAGAAAATAATATCATAAGGTATAATTGATTGCAAAGGTATTTAAAAACGGCGCGTCGGTGACATATTATTATTGTAATTATTTCAATTGAATAAATATGTAATTGGCCGTGTTTTACCATTCCGGCGTTGGTTTGATGAACGGTAATAATAATAATATTGGAGTTTTATTAACGTTTTGCTGGAAATATTGTAAAATATGCATTAAACTTGCTCATTTGAACACAGAGTAAAGAGCTTTACCGGGAAATTCATAACAATGATAATAATATGCAATAACCATATTGGAAAACGGTATTTTTTTTTTAAACCGACACGACATGTGTTTTTTAGTGCATACTCGTTTGTCGTTAGTTGGAATGCAAGGTGAAAAAAAAACTTTAATTATAAAATGAAATAGCTAGCAGTTGATAACCGAAACGAAAAAGCCCTTCTAGCGTTCACCAAAGTATGCTAAAAAAAAAAATTGTACTCTCGAAGTGAGCCAAGTTAAAGTTAGTGGGAACCGAAAAGTTTTGGGTCAGCTAAAACAACTCCACAGTATTTTTCTCGACTTTTATCAGCCACTAGTTTTCTAAAACAACCTGAAATATGACTTTTCCATCGACAAAGGTGAAAGGCCGCACGACCGCGCGGTTTGCTGGGCCATGTATTATATCAATTAGCAATCAGAAACCCCTTTAGTGTTTAAATCTGTTAATATATATTTAATAGTACATTTTTTAAATGCGCTTTGGATTAGGCTTTGGTATTAAGAACTAAATATTCCAAATCGTCTTCAATTAAACATACAATATTTTGATCATGTCCTGAACTCGAAAAAGTCATTTCAATTTTAATTAAATAATCAATTTCTAAAGTTTAATACGTATTTCTTAGTTTATTATCATTTATTTCAATGATAATACAAATGTTTCAGTTGTATATTTTAATGAGTTGACTTATTTGTAATACTTACAATCAATGTCTTTGAACATAAGACTACGTTGTAATGTCAAATGAACAAGTCTATTACTCAGACGAATACTACTCGCGGTACGGATTACTAGAATTTAATTGCAAAAAAGAGGAATATAGTGGAATTTTATTTAATATAAAAACATTATACTTATTCATTTGTACAAAAACTACAGTTGGAAAACACGAATGTGTTATGTGAAAATATTTTATTTCTAAAGTTGTTTTTTCAAGTCTTATTCGGTGTTGAATACCACACATATTATAAAATAAAAACTGTTGTTTTTTGAAAATGTGCAGGTGTTTTCCGTGTTTGAATTTCAAAAACACCAATATCCTAAAACAACATGTTATTGCTAACGTGGTTTTCCTGTAAACTTTACCATACATTCTAGTTTGAACGGAAGCCGAATTGTTTTTTTTAGTTTCTGCAATAAATATTCGTTTTAAAAGTTTTATATTGAGTATGCTGTGTTTGAAGCTCACAACGATATTATTAACCAAAACAAAATCATGCGATTCGCGATTAACTTAAAGGTTAAACAGTTAGCTGTCATTGCTGTCTTGTTGTGTGGGACATTTTTCATGCTTGAGACTGCTTATGGTGCTAGTTCAGAAGAATCATCTGAAGATAATGTTTCGTCCGAGGTCAGCGATATCAAAGCATATCGTGCTTTAATAAATATCCAAACCGGATATCCGGATAATTCACAAGAAACTCCTGCAGAAATCACCGAAGCCATTGTCCGATCGACCCGTAGGAACAAGCAAAGGGATTTGATTTGCACGTGCTTGTATAGGGGTTTGATACACATGGAACTTAACAAGTTTCTTTTCGAGTCGTATTTTTGGCCTGAAGATGCTGTTAAAGACGTTGCACAATATTGGGAGTTCGCCCAAAGGATGGTAATAAAATAAATCCTATCGTATTAATATTAATTATAAACAATAAAATATCCAACGCTCGTTCTAAATTGTGTACTTAAATAAATTGTAAATAACTATTTATCAACTGGTTAGGTAACGAAAATTCAATTGTATACATAATACTATGGTACCGTTCGAGTTTCAAATATTGTTAAAAATGCTTCAGAAAATAATCTACATTACTACAAGTTTGCAACAATTTTAATCGTACACCAATGTAAGGCTTTAAAAAAATCACCTAACATAAGCAATACCAAATTATCGATACAACTGCATTGCGTAACTGTTTACATCATGTAACCGCAGGGGTGGTTTTTGTGTTTCAGTTGAGCACTTTATACGAAATCGGAGCTTTGAAGTCAAAAGCAATTATGTCATTATATTTGTACATCAATTTGATGGGTGTGTATCCAGAATTTGTTAGCTGGGACCAGAGATCTCGGCAGGCAGCCCAAGACAAAGCAATGAAATTACACGAAAAGGTTCACCAAAAACTGAGAGACGAGTTTGTCCGTTGCCGTGAATACGATCAGTTGGACTTTGATAGTTTTGTGTCGGAATTCCAAGAGAAAAAACAATTTAGCGACGAGCAAAGTCGATTGAAGTATATTCAAGCAATACGGGATTCTATCAATACAAATATGTCAGATGTCTTGATTTTGATGAACAAAAATAGCAGCGAGAGAAGCTACGTATATTACAATAGAATGTCGTTCCAACATATCTTTTTGAATGACATCGGGTGGGGATGTGATATTTACAATTTAAAATTGGTGTATGGCGTGCATTTACACTGGGAAGTCGTAGACGATAAACTTTTTTCAAGCTTGACAGAGGCTAAACGTTTGCACTTGGAGAATGACAGTTTGGAGTTGCTAATAAATTATCAGGTCACTTGCATCGATTACTTGAAAATCTTTATTCTACGGTTTACTTTCATACATCTAGAGTACCTAAAAATGTTTGGTTGGCTGCTGGCACAAACTGACAGGTCCGCCATTATAGGAACGGACGGAAATGACTGCGTCGAAGAATGGTATTTTATATTGACCGATTTCGTAAAGTTGCTGTACTTGAAACACGACACATTTTTCAATAATTTGTTGTGGAGTCTTGAGGAGAACTCATTGGACGTGTACTACAGCGAAGGGAACGAATCGATAAGAAGCCATGTGCAATTGGAACTCGAAAATATATTGTCGACCACATTCAATGTATCTGTCTGTGAACCGATTGTGATGGACGTGAAGTCAAAAGATGTGTCTACTCTGCAAGAGGAAATAAAGGAAAACAGTATCGGTAAAGCACGAGCGTTTGTGAATCACATGAAAGGCTATTTTGACATAGATTTTCGTATCATCCAAACGATTATCGGACTGAAAAATAACAGTGATTATTAATAACTATTGCGATTGTTACGTAAAACTTCCAATAATATTATGTTTAAAAGCAATTTTATTTCAATGTAAACCCTAAATTTGTAAAGATTGCCATTTAGAAAATATTCAATAATTAAAATTATTCAGTAATAAACCACACATAATTGCTGTAAGGTTATACTTAGTGTATTATTCTATTAATATTTTAACCATAATAAATTAAATTATTTTGTTTTAACATAGTTGTTTTTTTAAAATGTTTTAGTGTTTATATTTAAGGTATCTATCAAATATTAGAAATGATTTCTCATGTAGCTAAACTATATATCTTGAAATATTACATGAAATTACTTTTATTAGAACAGTTCAATCAGTGAAATATATTTTAGGTATTATGCATATTGTTTTGTTAAACACAAATAGGTCTTAAAAATAATGCAATGATATTTGTTTACTTCGCAGAAGGCGAGTAAATGAAATGAATGTTTTTGTAATATCATAATGCTATACTTTTTTTCCACGAGCGGTTTTACATCATTTTTACTAAATATAATGCGTACATATTTTTTTTTTTATGCCATTAGACGTTTCGGAAATTTGAATGTAACGTTTTATCAAAATACTAGAGCTTCGCTAAGTGTAGTGTAAGTCTAGTTATGTATCTATATTTTTTAAAATTTTAAATTGATAAGAATAGTCTAAAAGTTAGATGGTTAATAAATATCAAGTGTCTGGTGTTGCTTACTTGAGTTGCTACCACGTTTATGAAATTGCATGAATTACTAATGTCCAGTTTCTTATCAGCGGGCGGAATTCGTATTGATAAGGAAAGCTTGATAAAGCTTATTCGTATTGTAAGCCTAGCTGACTTTCAGATCAGGAACGTTCTACTACTAATAAAGCGAGTGTGCTACTTGCTTAAAAAACATTTTTTTTTTTAATTTAAATGATATTAAATTTGATATGTTGAAAATCGAGTATCTGGTGTTGCTTACTTCACGGGCCTAGTAGGCAATGGTTTAAAACAGAAAGAAATGTTTACAAGTAAGTCGGCTAAACTGTCTGGCATTGAGTCATTAATTGATGTCGTTATAATTCGAAGTACCTATATCTAGCTATCAGAATTCATACCTAGGTAAAAGAAAATATTTTCCAAGCTAACTGCTCAACTATCTGTCGGATCAGAAACTATCTATGTACCTATACAAATTTGAGTGGCTGGTGCTCCTTGCTCCATTACATTAATTAGATGAAAAGAAATTTGTCAAATAATTATAAATAATGTGAATCACATGAAATGGTATTTCGACATAGATTTTCGTATTACCCAAACGATTATCAGTTTAATCAGTGCAATATCTTACATGTATTATATAAGTATTCTATGTTTCGGAGATTTTATCGAACAAATTGGCAATACATAATATATTTAAAAAAATATATCTTAAATTTAAAAACAAACCTTTATTTATTTTAAGGTACAACAATTTTAGATAATTTTATGAAAATGTATTATGGAAAATAAAAACAATTAAACTTTGATCAAACCTAAAATCATACAAACATTTTACACCAATGTAAAAACCATAAAGATAATATATTTGAATATTAAAGTTGTTTTTTAGTTTAGTTTCTGTTGAATACCACATGTTGTAAAATAAAACTATGGTTTTTCTAAAACGTGCAAGTGTTTTAAATGTTTAATTTACTGTCGCCTTTACCATACATTCTAGTTTGAACGGCTGTCGAATTGGTTTTTTTTCGTTTTTGCAGATAGTTTAATATTGAGTTTGCTGTGCTTGAAGCTACCAACGATATTTTCAACAAAACATAATCATGCGATCCGACATCATCTTACAGGTTACACTTTTAACTGCCATAGCTGTCTTGCTGTGTGGAACATTCATCACGTCTGAGGATGCTTACGGTATTTTTTTACAGACTGAAAATTATGATAATCTTTCGTTGGAGGTCAACGATGCCGAAGCGTATCATGCTCTAATAAACATCCAAACCGGATACCCGGATAATTCACAAGAAACTCCCGCTGAAATCACCGAGGACTTTGTCCGATTGACCCGTAAGAAGAAGCATAGGGAGTTGATTTGCACGTACTTGCATAGTGCCTTGAGACATATGGAACTTAACAAGTGTTATTTCGAATCGTTCGTTGACACTGTAGACGCTGTTCATGAAGTTGCAAAATTTTGGGAGTTCGTCCAAAGGATGGTAATAATATAAATCGTATTAATACTAATATCTACTCCTCGTCGTAAATTCAATTGAATACATAATATTATTATGGTAGCGTTTGAATTTCAAATAATGTTAATAAAGCTCCAGAAAATACTTAATTGATTTCAATACCACATACATTGTTCGTTTTACAATTTTTTATACTAAACCAGTAAAAGTCGTAAAAGAATCACCCGATACAATAAACAATAACAATTTATCGATACAGCTGCTACACCTAACTGTTTACATCTTATAACCGCAGTTGTTTTTTTTTGTTTCAGCTGTGCTCTTTATACCAATTCGGAGCTTTGAAGTCTAACGCCATTATGTCATTTTATTTGTACATCAAATTAATGAGTTCGTATCCTTATTCTGTTAACCGGAACCAGAGTTCTCGGCAGGCAACCCAAAACAAGGCAATGGAATTACACAAAAAGGTTCACCAACAATTAAGAGAAGAGTTTGTCCGCTGCCCTAATTACGATCAGTTTAACTTAGATAGGGTTGCGTCGGAATTCTACAACAAACCAGAATTTGAGAACGAGCAAAGTCGATCGAAGTATATTCAATCAATACGGCTTTCTATCAGTAAAAATATGTCGGATGTTATTAAATTGGTGTACAAAAACGATAGTGGCAAAAAAAGCAACAGAAGCTTCGAATATTTTGATAGAATGTCGTTCGAACGTCTCTTTTTGAATGACTTTGGGAAGATAGCTGATACTTACAATTTAAAATTGGTGTACGACGTGCAGTTCAACTGGACAGTAGAAGACTATAAACTTTCTTCAAGCTTGACAGAAGCTAAACGTTTGCACATGGAGACCGACAGTTTGGAGTTGTTAATAAAATATCAGGTCACTTGCATCGATTACTTGAAAATCTTAATTTTACGGTTTACTTTAATACACTTAGAGTACCTGAAAATGTTCGGTTGGCTGCTGGCACAAACTGACAGGTCCGCCGTTATAGGAAACGACTACGTTGAAGAGTGGTATTTTATATTGACCGATTTCGTAAAGTTGCTGTACTTGAAACACGACGTTTTTTTCAATAATTTGTTGTGGATCATTAAGGAGAACTCATTGGACGTGTACTACAGCGAAGGGAACGAATCGATAAGAAGCCATGTGCAATTGGAACTCGAAAATATTTTGTTGACAACATTCAATGTATCTGTCGGTCAACCGATTGTGTTGGACGTCAAGTCGAAAGATGTGTCTATTCTAAAACAGGAAATAAAGGAAAAAAGTATCGGTAAAGCTCGAGCGTTCATAAATCATATGAAAGGGTATTTCGACATAGATTTTCGTATTATCCAAACGATTATCGGACTGAAAAATAACAGTGATTATTAATAACTATTGGGATTTGTACACTAAACTTCTAATAATATTTTATTAAAAAGCACATTTATTTCAACGTAAGCACTTAAGTCATAAAGATTTCCAATTAAAAAAATTTAATTGTTAAATCCTGTAGTAATACATAGCACATAGTTGATGTAGGGTTATACTTAGTGTGTAATACCATTATTATTGTAACCCGAATAAATTCATTTATTTTGTTTTAATAATATTATCTTTTTTAAATATTTTTTTATTTTTGTTTTTATATCAACGGTATCTCTCAAATAGTCGGACTGATCTTTCATGTAGAAAAACTATATCTCTTGAAATCTTACATGAAATGACCTTTAATAAACTGTTAATTAAGCAACAACGAAACAATACCCATTTGCAGACTAAAAATACAAATGGTTCTGATAATTTAATTTACATCTATGGCGTGGTACGTTTAATTCTTTTCACACAGGAATGACTGGACCACAATTCGTCAAAATAATCATAAATAATGTGAATTACATGAAATGGTACTTCGATATAGATTTTCGTATTACCCAAACGATTATCAGTTTAATCAGTGCAAGATCTTATAAGTATAATGTATAGTGTTCTGTTAAACACAAATAGATCTTAAAAACAATGCAATGATTTTTGTTTACTTCGCAGAAGGCGAGTAAATGAAATGAATGTTTTTGTAATATCATAAAGCTATACTTTTTTCCACGAGCGGTTTTACGTCATTTTTACTAGTTATCTGAAGCTGGTTATCCACCAGTCAAAATTTGTAATACATTATTTTGTATTTAAAAAGGTAATAAAATATATACGTTACCATTTAAGTTTCAAAAGTTGCTATCAAAAAATCTAAGTTGGGTGGGGGTTAACCCGAAAAAGTTGTGAAAAATTGAAATCAAATTGAATAAAAAAAAAAATGTTAAAAAAAATGATTAAATTAACCCAGTGAAATATTGACTGGTTCACGATAAAAGAATAATATTTTTAAAAAAATATATTTTAATTTAAAAACTTATCTTTATAAAAAACAACAATTTTATAAAAATTTGCTATCGAGAACTAAAACAATTACATTTTAATCAAACCTAAAATAATTTACACATTTTGCACCGTTGTAAATAAACCATAAAGCTAAAATATTTGATTTTTAAAAATGTTTTTTTGGCTTATTTTCTGTTGAATTCCACATGTTGTAAAATAAAAACTAGAGTTTTTCAAAAACAGGCAACTGTTTTTATTGTTTGATTTTCAAAAACATGTTATTGCTAACGTTGTTTGCCTACCCACTTTACCATACATTCCATTTCAGACGGCCACTAAATTCGTTTTTTTAGTTTCAGCGTTAAAAAATCGTTTTAGAAGTTTAATATTCAGTTTGCTTTGCTTAGAGCTGGTAACGATATTTATAACAAAACAAAATCATGCGTATCGCGATTATCTTACAGGTTACACATATAGCTGCCATAACTGTCTTGTTGTGTGGAACATTCATCACGTCTGAGGCTGCTTATGGTGTTTTGTTAGGGACTGAATATGATGTTAATCTTTCGTTGGAGGTCAACGATGCCGAGGCATATCATGCTCTAATAAATATTCAAACCGGATACCCGGATCATTCACAAGAAACTCCCGCAGAAATCACTGAGGACTTTGTCCGATTGACCCGTAAGAAGAAGCATAGGGAGTTAATTTGCACGTACTTGTATAGAAGCTTGAGACACATGGAACTTAACAAGTGTTATTTCGAATCGTTCATCCAAATTGAAAAAGCTGTTTATGAAGTTGCAAAATTTTGGGATTTCGTCCAAAGCATGGTAATAAAATAAATTGTATTAATATAATAACTACATTAAGAATCACCCGATACAATAAACAATAATAATTTATCGATACAACTGCTACACCTAACTGTTTACATCATGTAACCACAGGTGTTGTTTTTGTGTTTCAGTTGGGCTCTTTATACCAATTCGGAGCTCTGAAGTCAAAAGCCATGATGTCGTTTTATTTGTACATCAAATTAATGAATTCGTATCCTTATTGTATTGACTGGGACCAGAGTTCTCTGCAAGCAACCCAAAACAAGGCAATGGAAATACACAAAAAGATTTACCAACAATTAAGAAAAGAGTTTGTCCGTTGCCCTAATTACGATCAGTTTAACTTAGATAGCGTTGCGTCGGAATTCTACAACAAACAAGAATTCGGGAACGAGCTAAATCGATCGAAGTATATTCAAGCAATAAGCAATTCTATCGGTGAAAATATGTCGGATGTTATTAACGTATTGTACAAAAACGAGAGTGGCAAGTGCAGCAACAGAAACTTCGAATATTTTCATAGAATGTCGTTCCAGCGTCTTTGTTTGAATAACTTTACGGAGACTTCTGATATTTACAATTTAAAATGGTTGTATGATGTGCAGTTCAACTGGACAGTCTTTGACGATAAAATTGTTTCAAGCTTGACAGAAGCTAAACGTTTGCACTTGGAGATGGACAGTTTGGAGTTGCTAATAAATTATCAGGTCGCTTGCATCGATTACTTAAAAATCTTTATACTCCGGTTCACTCTAATACACCTAGAGTACCTGAAAATGTTCGGTTGGCTACTGGCACAAACTGACAGGTCTGCCATTATAGGAACGGACGGAAACGAATACATTCAAGAGTGGTATTTTATATTGACCGATTTCGTAAAATTGCTGCACTTGAAACACGACGATTTTTTCAATAATTTGTTGTGGAGTCTTAAGGAGGTTTCATTGGAAGTGTACTATAGTGAAGACAACGATACGATAAGAAACCTTGTGCAATTGAAACTCGAAAATATTTTGTCGACCACATTTAATCAATCTGTCTGTCAACCGATTGTGTACGACGTCCAAACGGAGACTATATCTACTATACGACGGAAAATTAAGAACAACAGTATAGGTAAAGCACGAGCGTTTGTGAATCACTTGATAAGCCTTTTGAACATAGATTTTCGTATCATCCAAACGATTATCGGACTGAAAAATAACATTGATTATTAATAAATATTGCGATTGTTACGCATAACTTCTAATAATATTATGTTCAAGAGCACTTTTATTTAAATGTAAGCACTAAAGTCGTTAAAATTGCCAATTATAAAAACTTCAATAAGCTAAATCCTGTTCATAGTTGCTATTGGGTTATACTTGTTGTATAATCCCATTATCATTGTAACCCGAATAAATTCATTTATTTTGTTTTAAGAGGATGCCACACCGCCCATTTTAAAGGAGTAAAGTATAGACAATTTGTTACAAAATCTTTACTTAAAGGTTAAACTGTGATGTGTAACTATGAGTTCAGTAGTTAGGACTATTTTTTAGTAGTTAAATTATTTTTCGGACTATCACATCATCCTTGACAGCGATTTAAAAAAAAAAATTTCTGTTAAATTGAGTTTTGGGCGGATTAATTTTTCTCAGGCTACATATAGGGTGAAGGAAGGTATTTTCGTGGCATAAGCAATTTCGTGATATAGTTTATTAATCGTATCGCGTAATTCCCTATTAGAAAATTGTCTATATCACGAAATTGCTTATGCCACGAAAATACCTTCCTTCACCCTTTAGTTTAGGAAAGAAATTCATACATATTATTTATGAGAAAATTATCTGTGTTCTATCATCCGTATTTTTTCGATATACTTAATGCAACCAACGCTATATCATCCCTCCAGCACTGTGACACAAAACGTGACGGACAAATTTTCAGAATGACCCCCAGCCATAAGACATATCCATGTCAAAATGATAATTCAATAGCTGTGCTTTATTGTTTGACGTTTTTGATGTTTCAGTTAAGCACTTTATACGAATTTGGAACTTTGAAGTCGAAAGCGTTGATATCATTTTATTTGTACATCAATTTGATATTTCCCTATCCTGGATACGTTAGTCTGGACATGACAGTCAAATTGCACGAACAAATTTATCAACGTATGAAAACGGAGTTCTTATTTTGCCGCGATAACCAACATGTCAACTTAACGTCGTGGCTCAGCGACATTGAATCAATTACAGCTTATACTCATGTCTATCTATCGAGATTGTCTGCGTTAATCGAAAATAATCACAATGAGAGAAACCTGTCGTACTATAGTTACAACGATATGTCTCTCGGCTTTGTCTTTATCAACAATTTTGGATCTCGCCAAAACTTGAACTTCATTACATCCAACTATGACGTACAGGTCAACTGGAAAGACACGTCCCAAGTAATATTTACAAGCAAGAAGGACGCTGAACGTTTGGACTTGGACAACGACAGTTTAGAAATGCTGATCGTTTATCTGACCCTATCGGTTGATTTCCTGAAATTCTTTATGTTCCGGTTCACTTGGATTCACCTCGAGTGTTTGAACAAGTTCGATTTGCATACTGACGAATACGTTCAACAATGGTTCGATATATTGACCGGATTCGTGGAGCTGCTGGATTTGAAAAGAGACAAATTTTTCATTTATTTGCTGTCGAGTTTTCGGAGAAACGCAGTGGACGTATACGATAGCGCGGCTAACGAAACCCTCAGAAACCATTTACAATTGGAACTGCAATATTTGTCAGCGCCGTTAAACGTGTCTGCTACCGAACCGATCGAGTTGGACGTCATGCCGGCGGAGATATCTACTATGCGACAGCAAATAGAGGAGAACAGTGTCGGTAGAACAAAATCGTTCTTGGGGCATATTGGACGCTTATTCAAAGGAGTCAACTTCCAAATCATCCAGACTATTATCGAATTGAAAAATTAAGAAATGATTTATATTTATAACTATTGCAAGTGTGTAACCGTCACTGTTATTTTATAATACTTGTTTTACTTTAAAAGAACTTTTCATTATCACTTCGGTGTATGCACTTAAATTGCACAATCTACAATAAACTGTATAAGCCAGTTGATATATTTTGTTGTTTCTTAAACTCGTTTTAGGTATGTCCAACTATAGGATTACCCGGTATTAGTGCAAGTGGTTTGTATTTTTTTTTTAATTGGTAAAGAAAAATTTTAATTCTTGAATTACTGCATTGGTACGTTAGTTAGAGCTTCTTCATAATATTCAAAGGGAGCGTTATATTTGTGTCAATCGCATTCGGCCTCAGTTGTACTCAGCAGTATAAACAAACAATTATTTGTATTGAAATTTTTACTATACGAAAAACCAATTTTAAAATACGCCAACACGCTGAAGATGGCACAATCGTTGTGGCCTACTGTTCAAATATTTTTTTCCGGGCAAATAACAGTGTTGAAAATGTAGAACGCCACCGGTGGTGTTTGACTAACGTTGTGTATTTTGTTTGGTATGATTTGTATTTGTTTAACATCGAATCGTCGGCGTAAACACTACGTTTCTGCACCGCACAAACATCTAACTTGTAAGCCAGATACTTTTAAAGTGTCTTCTGGGTATAATTTCCGATGTATCGGCTTGCTACATGATAAAATCGGTCAGGGTTATGCATTGTCCTCGGTGCTGTTTAACGTAGATCAGAAAATTGGATAGCTTATGGCAACATAATTGAGCAGATACAGATGTATCGAAAGCAAAGTGCTTAGGAATTTGTAACCTGTGCGGACAAATGCGGCGCTGGACGGTCTAGCTATTTTCGTTCAGTACGAATGCGGATAATAAAATATACATGCATCGGCGTTGGTTTGTGTATATTTTACAAAATACAATAGCATATTATTATCATTATTATTATTCGGTTAGGTATCGATCGCGAATGTAGGCCAGATTCGTATCGGCGCCGCGTTCTCGCCAACACTTGGTTTCGCCCATCTCGTGTGCGGTTTCGGCGCGAACACATTTTTTATTATTATTATTATAATAATAATTTTTACCTTTTGACGTTTCTTATCGTTTTCTCGCCCGCGTTGAAATTAAATCACAGCTACGGTCGGGGCAAACGCTGAATTCAATAATACCTGGAGCGCGTACTAAGATTGAAAATAAAGCAGCCATTTTGTGTACCAATTTCATGGATAGTCATAATGATACGTTACTCTTCCATGATATATATGTATTGAAATGTTAAGTCAGGTGATGATAACGCCTTCGTGTATTTGATAAAAAAAACTATAAATATCATAGACAAAACAATGACTGTTCACAAAATGGCAGCCGACTATAGCCAATACGCGTTCCATACATTGAGTACAGCGAATCGTACCCACTTAAACACCTTTTTGAAATAATACTCATATAGTATGACACTTTCGGTGAGATCCGTGTTATGAGTGCCGTATCTGATTTCGTTTAGTCTGTATTTTGTACTGTTCCTTGTCTTTTGTACGGTGGTGACTTTTTAACAAAAGGATACAATGATGCGATTAAACGTGACACTAAACACTGTTGTTATAGTAATTAAACGACAAGCAAAGGCACTCGTGTATTGTTTTCCTTGAGACGACGGTGTCTCCGTTGAAAATTATTAAACGTGAAACCTAAACGGTCGTAATCGTCCCACTGAGATGTCTCTTGTTTCGCCCACGCGCCAGCTCCAAGGTATCAAGAGACTTTCTAAATATTGTCATTACACCTTATCATCGTTCCCGTTGTTGTTTGTGTAGCTTTATTGTTTCCATGATACTATATTTATAATAGATATCATAGAGAAAACATTCACTGTTCACAATATGGCAGGCTCCTGCCGGTAGACTAGTTTCTTATAAGCAGCCGACTATTAATAGGCAATGCGCGTTCCATAAGTAATTGAGTTCAATGGGTTGCACACGTTAATTTGTATGACCAAGGCGTAACCTTGTTAACGTTCTACTAGTAGTTTGGTTGTTGAAGTTAACCTAACCTAACCCAATGTGTATGAGTTTTTATTCGATTTTATCCTATTTCTCTTTTAAGTTTATTGTTGGCGGGTTCGTTTTTCCGATATTTATTCCACTTGCAATACGGTTTCTGGAAAATCAAACATAAATCTCATTTACTTGCACAGTCTAAAGACAAACAATCCATCAAGTCAGACATTTGACAAATAAATATACTATAATCAATATTAAAATCTCCGAAATTTCCTAACAGCAGCGAGCAAATTAATGTGTACGTATTAAAAATTTAGTGAAGATGTTCGTGGAAAAAAAGTACCGTTTTATTATTATAAAAACATTAATTTTATTACTCGCTTCCTGGCTTTCTGCGAAGTAACCCAATATCTTTGCATCGTTTTTTTAAAACCTATTTGCGTTTAACAGAACCCCCAATGCATACAATACCTTTAAAAGGTATTTCACTGATTTAACAGTTGCACGAAATTAAAGATTTCAAGAGATATAGATTTGCTACACGGAAAATCAGTCCAACTACTTGGGAGATATTCAATACGTCGAGTTCAGTGTCGAAATTTACCAACGTTTCCGGTTGAGATGTCGGAAAATAATTTCAATTCCTTCCGCCCTCCGCCAACCATTTCCCACCCCGCCTTTCCAACCCCCTCCCCCTCCAATATTTCGTCTTCCCTTTTGCGACCGATCCACCCTCCCCAGAAGATTCTTCGATTCCGAAATAACAATAAAAACTCACTGCCGCCCATCACAACACCATCGTCGTTTCTTCGATCCGGCTTTATCGTTTTCCGACTGCATCCGAGAGCCGTTAATGACTGCCGTTGGTCTTTTAATATTTTTTTTTCGCCCCCCAAAGAAAATGCGTATACGCTGTCTACCAAAAACGCTTCTTCTCCGCCTTATCCTTAACGCTAACGGCACAGCAATTCGCTTGGCGACGTGGCGAAAACGTTTTTTATACCCGACGGCCGAAAAAACTAAAACTGGTGGTGGTAACCAGTTTTTTGGAAACGATAATTTTCACATAACTGCTTTGACCTAAGTTTCTCTATATATATGTTAGGTTATATTTAATTGAGAATTCCTCATAGAGCTTGAGTCCCTGACCTATATTATACTCCACCCTGCTTAGAGATCATAATTTTGCTCTATACCGACCTGACTCACATAAATTTTACAGTCTATTCGCTGTTGGAGTATCTCCCAAGCTACAACATACGTTTCATACTCATTCCTCCGGTGCAAATCCTAACAGAAATTAGATTCTTACAAAATATGCCATTAATCTTTCATTGAACATGGCATAATAAGCTTTTTAGTTGACGCTGAGACGAAATAGCTAAAATAATATATGATTATTGTAACAGCTGTCTTTCAAACCGATAACAAACTATTACTATAGTACTCACGTTTCAAAGAGTGCCAACCAAACGCACAAACGGTTTTTGTTTTTCTTCAAACCGTTTACGGTTTTTTTTCATTTCTGTGCAAACAAAATTGTTTCACGATAAAATGGCGATAACGTTTTTTTCCTTCGTCTGGTAATATATTATATATTTTATTGATGCGTGCAAATATGACAGCGTCACTCCCTCCGTTCCAGGGAATTTAAGAATAAGGCGCACTGCCATTTGAAGCATAATGAAACACGTGTCTTTGTACTTTTTGATTTTGGTTTTTGAGCGAATAGCGAAAACAGAACAAAGTTAATACATATAAGTGTTGTGTGTTTCAATTGAACGCTACCGCCGTGCGCCGGTGGCCTTTCATCAACCATTATCCGAGCCAGCGAAACACTTTGCAAAGTAAGTATTATAACGTTTCCGCTCTGCTGAAAACTGTTTGGAACTCTTAAGTATTCATCCACGAACGAAATCCGATGTATATATATTTATTATACACCGCATCTCTTGTTGTAATATTTTAGGGAAATATTATAACGACTTTCTTGGGAAAGTTTCGCAGTGTCTGAAATATCATTTCATATCTGTGACGGAGAGTGTGCAAGGCTTAATACCGGTACGGCGAACTCGTTTTAAATAATTAATTATTAAGTTAGTCACTTGACTCGTGTACTCGTTAAACGCATTAAATAACGCGTGTTGGAATAAATCAAATGGCACACACACACACATATGCGATTCGGAAACTTTTTCCCATGTCGACTGAATTAACAGAGCGGTGTGATAAATAATAATGGAAATTACACCGGAAAATAATGACTTTTAATTTGTTTCGACTTTCGTTGAATTTTAATTAAACGTAATATTTCCACCTTTATGTGTTTTCAAACAGCGCAAAACCTGCTGGGCGTTTCCCGTCAAATAATAGCCAACCGGGAATTCCTGATATTTGTTTTTTTTTTTAGAATATGGCTTCCAGCAAATTCATAACGTTATCCCACAATAAATTATACGAGAAACAAATGTACTGAGATACATAATATACTCGTATGGGATAATCTCATATGGTAGTCGGGGTTTAATAAGGAAACCCAACGGTAAACGACCACTTGGTAGACCAGACTGGGCAGGAAAAATCAAGAAGGATCTAACAGAAAATAGAATACAAGAACAATATTCCGAGATAACGATAAGTGTAAGCAGTTGTGTATTGTGGTAATGGACCCCAATGATATTTAAATCCAAAGAAGAAAAGTTTGAGTCCATAAAAATAAACTAAATACTTATGAGAGTATAATCGTAAGCTAAGTAAAAAATTATTATTTTTCGTTGGGTTTTTTTCACTCTAGCTAAGGGTACACAGTCCAGTTCAGTCAGTATGACCACCGGCGCCACAAGTGTTGCCAACCTGGTTTATATTTTACCATAAGATAACTTGTGCACTAGTTTTAGTCTACAGGCAGCACTGGCGACAGCTCTGGACGCCTGTGTCCGTGTTGATTTCATATCCAAGATGTTTGTCTTAGGTATATACTATGCTTGGCACGCATTATTTTATGGCTTTGCCACTGTTGTGCTGCTTATTAAATTATTCAGACCCCAAGTAGGTGCCCTTAATCAGCGAGAACCCGTCGGCACGAATGTTATTAACCGAGTTCCTGTGTATAACAGTCGCGTGTGCTGCGCCGGTGTAATAATAATACAATATAAGTACACGCATTTTTTAATTAATTAGAAAATGCTTTTAAAAGTACATTTTCCAAACAGCTTTATCGACGAAACGAGAGAGCCGTGGGTATTAAATTTTAGTCTGAGTCGAGAAATAAATTTACAAACTAAAGTGTAGTATATTAATATTTTCGCAAACGCAAAGGTCATTTGTGAAATACCGTGTGTTATAATATATTATATTATTCAAATCCAAACCAAACTTACCGTTACGGTTTACCGGTTTATTGCGTACCCGATTTGACTTTATCTGATTTCATTATTTTTTTTACCACACTTTACAACAGCAATCGTTTCATCGTTAGGCTTAAGCGACAATTTTATAACAACCCTATTCTAACTATCTTGATGACCTTAAATATAATATAGAATTAGTTTTTGAGCTGTTGTTGGCTTCCATCCAAATATTATGAACATTGCCTCTTGCTAGCTTTGAAAACATTCAATTTGTGAACCATAAAGTGTTGGTTAATTATACACAAGTGTTAGTTAGAATTTCTTCAACTTAAACAATAATTAACCCCTTCAAAATTGTATTGGATACGCTGTTTCTAAAATATTTTGAACAAGTGAGTATTTTCATAAAAAAAAAAAAAGTTTTAAAACAACGTTCAAAACAATTTTTTCATCCGTTTCAATTGGTATTTTTTTATACTTTCATAATAAAACATACAACATATAATTTAAATGGAAATACAATACCGAAAATTAAATTAGACACGAACGTTTAATTGTATTTTTTATTAAATCAATAAAAGTAATTTCAATAATAAAAAATAATAAAATAATAACTAGATGCATACTCGTATTGTACGGAGTGTATTGTTGAAATTAAATTATTTGTTTATTAATTAAAAAAAAAAAATACTGTACATGAGTGTTTTAGCTATTAACCAGTATAAAACATATGAGTTATATTCATCGACAAAATCTTTGTAGTTTAGTCTTAGCAAAAACATTTATAAAGAAACTAACATAATTATTTTAAGCATTTAATTGCCCACTGACAATTGCAGTGTGTTCAAATTCAAAGGTAACACCTGATTTTTCTGTTATGGTATGCCACAACTTTGCAAAAAAAAACCTATGTGAAACAATTTTAATTTAATAACACTATACTCCACTGTCCTCCCGTCCTGAATTTTAAACTCAGTCAATTTTGAAGTGAGGAAAAACTTTACGGATCAAAGTAATATCGCCTTTTCCATATCGAAGGGATTTTATAAAGGGCAAGAACCGACGTTTGTACCGTTGTAGACAACTGTTGGCTTGGAAGTTTTTTGAGTTTTTTCAAACTCGGTCGTGCAAGTAGTACCTCGCTCTACACGTTGCTGCTGTCTCGTCGAGAACTGAAATTGAATTTTTTTAACAATTATTCTCACAGAGACCACCGCCACGGTGACGGATAATAGGTAAAGCCACCCCGTTGACGGTCCGCCGAATCCGACCTCGGAGAGGATTTTTTAAAAAAAATAATAATAATATAGGCACGGCCCCGAATAGCCGGGACGCAGAATTCGGCGAGATAAAAATAAAAGAAGACTTAAAAAAGAGGGTCGGCCGAATGATTGATGGCGTTGCCGCCAAGACATGGGCTTTTATCGGCGGGGGTCGCCTTCGTTTTTGCACCACTCCTATTGTGTTCTCCGCAGAGAATGATAATAACGTTACGGGGCAGTCGTCACGCACTCTCGGTAAGTCATGTCGCCGAGTGTTAATTACACAGCCCAGCTGTTCGGTGTTGATTTTTTTTTTCGCTTAAAAAAAAATATATATATACTTACATAATATTCGCTTAAGTACAAGTGAAATCCCGCGTGAACAAAATCGATCAGTAGCAGAGGGCGGTTTTGCATTTTTAAAATATTTGAAATTAAACACTGTTGAAAATACGGTCGTTTCATCCCTTGCAACTTGCGTTTTAGAATTTCACGAAATTTATTTAAATATTTCATGAAAGTTTCACAATAAAAACTATTGTAGTAATACTTACAGCGGACGCGTTCTACAACTGGAAACTACTGTGGAAATGTTTCATGAAAAATACATTGTTCAAATTACTATAATATTATTATTCATCTAATTAACGCGCAATAACTTAATTTTATTTTAAGTATACATATTTTAACCATAAGACCTGATCGGTGAATAGTATTTATTCAAATATATATGAATCGAATAGCAATGTACAGGTTGCTTATACGAAAAAAAAATCTGATGAAAATGAAACACAAAACAATATATTACTTTATCAGACTTGCAGTAAACATTTAAAAATATAAATACTTCTGTGTACGGTAACTCATCAAGAAACTTATTTGTGCCAGATCTTTCATCATCTGAATCTGTCATATCTGTTTCAACGGACCTTATCTTCTGAACGCCGTGTACATGATACACACAATTTCTAGGGGGAATTGGATGTACTTAGTGTTACCATAGAGTCACATAGCTTAGAATTAGCTTATTTCATTGAAACATTTCCATTGAGAGATAGGAAATGAAAAATAATTATTATCTTACTTTGTTCCTCTAAAAAAGGCACGACCCAGAAACCCGCAGGACGATCAAAAAGACCGTAAAATATGTCATTGTAGAAGTTCAGTTCTTATTTTTACCCTATGGATAGCAATTAAACTCTCGGTGCACATCTAAAGTATACAGAGTAAAATATATAAATGTATGTACCCCAGCCCAGACACAATCTTGAAATTAATTTTCTCGAGGGACGATTCAAAACCGGCGCAATCTTCTTGTGGACAGCAGAGGGTGCGCCTAATTAATGTTTCTTCATAATAATGCTAAACAACCTTAGAGAACTGTAAAAGAGAGCAGCAAAACGATTCGCCGAAGCTGAGAGAATTAAAAAGAAATATAACTGTACGATAATTTTCTCGTGAGAATTTGTATAGTCTTAGCGTTTATAGCTGATGTTTTATGTAGGTTTTTTTTACGACAATATTATGTTTGAATTAATTCGGACAAAGTAAAATATGCCGTTAGAAACAAACATTAAAATCATTATAATAAAATATAAACTATAATATGAATTCGGTACAGGATTTTGGGACGTGTTGTTGTATCGCAAAGGATAATAATAATAATAATAATAATATAACGACAATATTGTACTATATCCGCAATTCGATTGGAATGGAAAACAAATGTGGGGATACATTTTTTTTTTATTACTGCCCCGACGGTGTGGGTTTAAGTTTTATTTCCCAATAAAACACAACCGATAAATTCGCCGCCGTGACTACTCTACAGAAACAATAATACTGCAGCACAATAGGATAGCGCCGGTAATACGTTTGTGTATATTGAATATTCATGAGAGATAATAGCACGGTATAAACGTTTTCTCGTTGCCGTTTAATAGTATCGTTTGTTTTTTATGTGCAAATAAAAAACCGTGCACGCTTTCCCATACGTGTGCTGTGTACCCACATTGGCAATATGATAGGTAAATATAGGACACCGTGCAAACACCGAATGCAATTACACACACACAATATCCCTTTAGTCTTTGATATCGGACCCGGTTCACTTTAGGCCGATGCCTTTGGCCTATAGTCATCCACCCCACTCGACCTTTGTGCCTTCAAAACGGAGTGCAACAAAAAAGGATATATTTTTAATAAAATACAACTGCTTCAAAGTCTATTGGGGTGTAACGCGCGTACGTCTGACAGAGGTGAATTCGCACCGAGGTGTGTGTGTTAAACATGTTGAATTCAATAACGCGTTGTATGTGCATTGCCATTGAGTTGTTTTAGTCATATAGTTCTCATTAGCAGCGGATTTGTCATAATAATAATAAATAATAACACCATCGTCGACAAAATCCGCTATTGCCATCGCAAAGCAAATAAGATTCATAAATAAAAATCAATTTCGCCCCAGAAGGAAACCCGTTTTTTGGTCTCGTATCAACTAATCTCTTATCAATAACCTCTTATCAGTTTTCTGAGAGTTATCGATTTCTCCTTATCATAATCTCGTTCCCACCTCATCTGGCACCGCGTGAAACGGTTTAAGATGTTAAATAACCGTAAAAATAATATAATGTAATCAACAACCATTATCATCCATATTATTTTGCAGAAAAAATTTTCCTCCCTAACCGATTGTACGGCTCTCACTCGTTTTTATTATAAAATCTGTCAATCATTATTTTAAAAATCATAATATATTGATGGCAGTATAATTAGGAAAGGAAGAATTTTATTGAAATTATTTGACAATTTATATAAGAATAATTAATAACATCTAAATTTTAAGGATGAAAAGTTTTAAAATTATTTCTCTGAATTTATCAGGATGAAGCAATTTTTTTCTATAATTGGCCATGTTTAAATATAAAACATGGGGTACTTCAGTACACTTGTACTTGCTTCGGCAGTACATATACTTAGTGAACTATTTTTGCAATAACTACTAGAAAAAAATGGTCCACGGGTTTTTATAATTTTCAAACGTAAAAACGCACCGAAACTATAAGATAATTTTAAGATCAACAACTCCTGAATTTCGCACCAAAGCTAATTTTATCATTTTCACGCATCTCGTATCACTCATATTTAATCTTAAATTAATTATCTCTTATCTCTTATCCCTTTTATTTACTAAATAATATCTTATAATCTTGTATCTCTTACTACTGTTTGAAAATTATAAACAATAAAACGTCACAATACCCTAACTTCGTTCGTTTTATAAATATATTTTATGCAAAGCTTTTTTCAACCGGCTATGATTTACTTCATAGTCAGAAATCACTAGTCCGTGAAATGTTCCAAAGGCATCAGACACACGAAGAATACATTTGCAGTGTACGACACGGTTTGTTGAGTACATCTCGTTGAAACAATGTGCTCAAGTCAATTGAACAGGTGCTCAGCGAAATGAAAATGATGCCGTTATGAATTGAATTAGCTTTTTCTGAGAACGCCGACAATACCTTTGTGGAACATTTTGGAAACAATGGTAGCTACCTTTATGTGTTGCGCTCCTGCAGTTTACAGAAATGACAAATGCTCAGACTTCACTCTTAATAATATTGAAAGTAGGGGAGTGGGCAATTATGCGAAAACCGCCGGGAGCCATGCAAGCAAAATTACTTACAACTACATGCGACAGCCGACGGGAGTAACACTTTAATGCTTAGTAAACGTCTCTGCCGGCTAGCCTCTTAGGGCTTTACAACAAACCAATTCAATTTGAAGGAGACCCGGGTCAAGTTTACTGGAAAGCTTGAAACCAAGATCCATCGCGAATCCATCGCAACATGAAATTTTTGAACCATGAAGATGATAAGAGAACAAAATAGGGGAGCGGATCCTATTTAATGTCATGGCTTGACATTTAGCTAAGTGAAAAGACAAACCTAACCTATCAAAAAAAAAGCAACAAAACTGTCTAAATCACACTGAAGTTTTAGACTATCGTCCATGGAGTCTATCTGCATGAAAAGTTCAATGTCGTCAGCAAAACGAAGAAAACCACAGTGATTTGGACGAGTAAGACAGATCAGGTCAGGGCGACTATTGATTCGGTGGATACCGAATAGTGCATTTTTAACTCACTTACGAGGAATTCGCTTCGAAGCAATAATATTATGCGTACGCGGTCTGACCTGTTAGACGACGAAATACCTTCTGTACCTATTACGGTTTACCAGGAGAAATAAATTAAAAATTCAACTTGGAAACGCGTGTATTCTCGAGAATACCTCTATACACACATGTTACACCAGGATGGATGTTTGGAACATTAAATTTCATGGAACAGAATGCACGGTACCTACATACCGATATTTGTATAATGAACACATTCACATTCATATTCATATGAAAACGGAATGCGTTTATTAGAAATTTGTAATTTCGCGCAACAACTACGATAGCAATGTTATATTATTAATAAGAAATAAACCGTTTCCTTGCACGTCTATTGAAACATTTCAACAGTGGTATTATTTTTTTTTTTTATTATCTCTCATTCTTATACTTACCACGAAACGATTGCCATTTGGGAGCAACACGAACTTTATACTAATTTTTTCCTCCAACGGCCGTTCGAGGAGATATCAGTGTTTGTTGAGATGGAACAATAAATATTTTTGTAGAAATTCTAGCGACTCTGATTGGTTCCATAACAATAATGGAATAGAATGCGTTATCTTAATTACTATTGAAAAATCGTTGGAGAGCTGTCATGTGACAATAGTTGTAAAACTTGTTTTTCAACCAATATTATTATATTCTTTTTTGTTTTTTAAATGGTAAAATACATTTTATTCAATTTTTAAATTAAGAATAATTTGCTGAACATTTTGACTGGTCGATAACCAGTTCTGGATAATTATTTACAAAATTTTTAAAGTTTAAAATTTAGGACGGGGAGAAGGGTGGAGAGAAGAGATATTCTGATGTTTCTAATAAGCCTTATATATCCGTTTATCGGTTTCAGAGATCTGAGTGGCTAAAGACAAATTTAGATTGAAATTGACAATATTTATAATTGTAAAAAATTGAACTTATTTTATTTGTAAATGTTTCAATTCAAATTACTGGATAAGCTCTTTCTGATGCGCTCAGAACCAACTTTCTACATTGTAAAGTTTAAGAGAAAATTTAAAATTAAGCGTTCATGAGACGGAACACACGCGGACTTTCTTCAAATTAAAACCGGTATAAAATCGAAACTACCTGTATATTATCTTATTATGTTAAAGCTAAGATTAATATGTATCTTCTCGCTATTATAGTGTGTTGCATTGTGTTTTTTTTCTTGTTCGCAAAAAGCTCTTAAAGTTATCAACATCGATATTTTTTTTTTCATTTTAATTATCATACTTAATTGATTTTTAAGTAATCAAGAAAGTAAAAATATACACATATACTAACGTAACGGGCTAAGTTGTGCTGATTGTGTGCGCTACCCTTTTCCACCGTGAAACTGAAAATACACTATAGCGATATTGATGTCAAACACAAAGTAAAGTTTTCGTTTCCAAAAAACTACTACTTAAACTAAAACCGACCTTCGGCGAGAAAACGAAAACTATACGGGAAAGAGCAAATTAGATTTGTTCGGTCTCGCTTTGATGGACGTCAGCGGTATCGAATCGATACGAGTAATTAAGCGCTTTCCCTTCTCATTCATGTGTTTCCTTTGAAGACAAACGATACATAGTTTGGGCGGATAAACTTTTCCACGGAATTTTCTACTCGAGATCAACCATTATGCCGGTGCGTTACGCAGAAACATTTCTGGAGTTTTAATCCTTTAATCGAATCGCATACCAAGTTCGTTACACAACGTTCGATTTGTACTACTTGTCTACGGTTCATTTAACGCCCGTGTGTGACGTACACAAGATAATATTTTACAATGTTATCTTGTCTACGCGGACGATGGTCAGCAGACCATTTTGGACAAATGTTGTAATACCAAGTCGAGGAGGGCTTCAGTTAGTAGTAAACGACCAAGTGCACCGTCTGCTTTTGTCTAATCCGTGATAAAAACTCAAAGAAAAAACAGGTTGCCAGGTTAACATAACCAACAAAAATCTTCCCAATCAGATCATCTTGACAGCCGAATAAACTAGTAAAATTTTAGGGAAAATTGGAATTCGCATAGTCACTGTCAAAGACATAAACGAACACACATATCCACAGGAAGAAGGCCAAGTTGATAATTGAGATCACATTGTATAAAAACAATATGAAAAAAAAAAACATTTTAATTTCTTATTAAACCTTATGAGATATTGAGTGGTTTTTCTACAATACCAAAAGAACAGCTTTACACTAAACTATCCGAACAGTTGGCACTTTTATACCGCCTTGCACTAGACGAGGTAAGAACTATTGTTTTTTTTTCTCATTGAGATAACACACCGTCTTGTTGTGTTTACATTATTATTCCAACGCTCTAAAGCTCCCAAGAACGCTCGTATTTTCTTAGCTCGCGTGAGCAACAACAATATTGTACGACGGCTGTAGTTTTTGTTTATTTTACATGTTATATTTTAACAAAGGATCCGCTGTACCGTGAGGTATTGATCATCATTCATCATATATATATATAATGTTATGTGTATAACACTTCGATTCTGGAAAAAAAAAAAACGCTGACATGCCGAGACGACTGAAGGGAGTGAATAAAATATTATGATGTTTGTCGGAAGTCTATCGAGTGAACCCTACATTTACCGTTTACCTTCGAAGAGGGGTGGCAACCGTTAGGCCTAACATGTACAACGGCGGCACGTACAGCGTGCCCGGCGAATGCGATGCCGGATTAAGTCGGACAACCTTTTTTTTTTTTGAAGATACTTAGGAAGAAGAAAATACCGGAAAAAAAACCAAGTGTAAAAATGACGAGGTAGGTGTGTGAGTCATTGGGTCGCGTGTGCTTGTGGCAAAATACAGAGCAAAAACCCATAATAATATTTTACTCGAGAGGTTGGAAATAAAAAAAATGTCCAGGACGAGATAAAAAGAGCTACAGCTGATACATAACGGGCGAAGTTTATGAGAAGCTCCAGAAAAAAAAAGTACAAACGCCTGCGGAGCGCGCATACAGGGGACTACAGGACACCCTGCCGACTAGGTTAGGTTAGGCTAACAAGATGCTAAGGATAAAGAAAAATAACGACGAACAAACCAATATTTTCCTTGCAGGAATGACGTTGGATCATGAATCAAAGTCTTGTGATCAGCCGATTTCCTGTCACACTATCTCACCCCACCGTCACCCCCTATCGATCCCTCCCCTCCCTCTCTTCTTTACATTCCATTTGTGTCACCCAAATTTTCAACATATTTCCCAAACATATTCATTTTGATAAATTTGGCCTAGTATATAATACTTTGCTTGATTTCCGAAAGCCTATGCAAGGACCTATCTGCCTTGATCAGCATTTTGTACTGTAGTTTATTGATAAATAACTGACATAACTGCATAACTGACAAGACTGATAAGTTTTATGATGACTTGGACAATAAGGCATGGCCTAATTGTAATCAAGTGTAGCTTACGAAACGTGTGTAAACGATCCAGCACAATGCATATTAGAATTTTCCCATTTTATTTGAAAATTTTCATTAAAAAAAAAATTAAAGTGTACATAATTCACTAAAACTTGCAGTTTCCATAACTAAATGCTTTGAAAGAAAAAAAAGACGTAATATTTATGTTCTCAAAATGTATTCAAAGCGTTTTTAAAATAATATTTTGACAAAAGGTACAACTTTGTAAAAAAAACTTAATCGCAAAATGTTTTTAAAATATTGTGAACATTTTTTCTTTGTTTGACTACTAATTTTTTTTTTTATTGGGTTGACAATTTTTTTTATAGTTGGTGTATTTTACACAGTTAGTTTAGCAATCAAACCCTGATGTAAATTTTTATCAATTATTAAAAATTCTATAAAAAAGTATTAATATAAAGGCTAGAAAAAAAGATACATATAAAAGGTATCTGCTTCCGATGGTGTAGAAGATTATCACAGTACATAATAATATAGTTTAAACTAACCGCTTTTAAACATACTTACTGAAGTGAAGTTGATTAAAATATGTTTTTCAGTGTTCTGGATGAAGTGTAAACATTTCCCGCTGTGAATTTAGTCCCTAAACTCGGCTGACGCTCGTTTTAAAGTACAATGTGTAAACATCAAATTCAAATTATACCCATCCAGAGTTTAGTATTGTAATGATATTTTCGGTTTTTGAAATAACATTATGAATATTAACCTTCGACTGTGGCGGCGTTTCATGTGTACTCGGGCTGGGTTAATTATTATTGCGAGGGTTAGGAAATCCGAGAGAGAATAATATTTTGCCTCGCTTTCCAACGTTTCCACAGGGTTTAATCAAATCGGTATTGCCGTTTTTTTATTTTTTTTTTTTTATTATAATCAGGCACGGAGACAGAGAGACGACTCGATGACGAATTCGGTTTCCAGACAAAAATATTAATAATAATATTCGGCCGACCGTCGTTAAGAAACGTGCTGCGGTGGTAATGGAGCGCAGTTTATTTGGCGGAGGCAATGAAAAATTACAACCGTCCAATTATGTTAATTCGGTGCACACCGGGGAAAAAAACATTTTCAATTACGGTTTAACGTCTTGAAGTTGAACATACGACCCCGTTCGGGGGGGGGGGGGGGAATTACCCGTGCACTTTTTCTTCTGGTTAATTTTCATCAAAACCGAATGTCCCACCCCTCACCCCCACCCACCCCCTCGCCCACTCCCGCCAATATTTAATTGCTCGAGGGCGAGTTTAATTTGACTTAAACGGCCGGCTGGTTTTTTGAGAAACACACACAAACTTTGAATTACTAATAAAATATTTCCGTCGGTTTTTTTTTTTTTAAATAAGAGGTAGTACGTTTTTTTATTAATATTATTTTTTTTTTTTTTAATATTTGTTTACCAAACCGAATTAAGTTCAATATAACGCCGACTGATAAGTAAATACAAACTTAACGGCAACTAGCTTAAACGCGCAATAACACTCATTCAGAGAACTCTTCATTTTTTCCGTATTACATTATGCCATTATATTAGTTTTTTTTTTAATGAAGTTTTTAAATCATTGTTTTTATTTCAATGGGATCGCACTGACAATGTGAAAACGATTTCGATGAAACATCAACAAATATTATGAGACTTTTTTTTTTTTATTGTTTTTCGTTGCGAGGCCGAGAAATATTTTATTTGTTTAACAACCAAGTTTGTTTTCTTTTTTTTAACTTTAAAACTTTTTTATCACCCATTCCATTTCATCGTTCAACAAAAGACCGTAAACAACCGTACTTTGACCGGTAAAAAAAGTGAAAAAATTACCTCCTTCTCCCTCGATACCCCTCCCCCCTCTCTACCGACCAAAAAAATATATACACTAAAACTTTTCCAAAAACATTCGTATTAGGTCCAACTTTATTTCGGGTTCACTTCAAATTCGATGCGTAGCTGAAAAGGTATTGTTTTTACAATGATGTGGTTGATGTGATTTTTTCTTTGTGTCTGGACCATGGTGAATTCTTTATGTAACGTCTATAGATTAGAAGGGGTAGACAATTTTTCTTTACTTCTAATTTCCCAGCAAAGTTGTAGACCTTTATGTCTGAAAATTGTACCGAAAGCAGGTCTAGTGTTGGGCTATTTTGTATTTATACATCTACTGATCACTTGCAGTCGAAAGAATTTCTGTAGATCTGTGACCCATGTATACTGGCTACTTTTAATAACTCCAAATCAACCAAACCAACAAACTACATATTATTTATCGATATTTCTTAATGGGATTGCATGCGGTCAGTTTTTAAGGAATTTTGTATAGGCCATATTTAAGAAAAAAGAGATTTTAATCAATTTCGATCATGTCAATTAATTTACAGGTTGTTAATTTGTATAAGCTTCAAATCATTTATATTTAACCGGAGTCGTTTGCGCTGTGTTCTTTTAACTGGCAAGTGCTTTAATTTAAAAAAAACCCCATCGAGGGCTTGTCAAGTAAATTTATGTATTTTGAGCAACTCGATAGGTATAGCACTTGATCAGTGTTGGACGAGATAAAAAAAATACTCCTATTGGTAAAACTACTGTGGTTTCGGCGATACGCTATTATTACACCACTTAGGCACGAGTGTTCTTTTTGAATTATACCGATTGTTCGGCAAAACAAAACAAAAAAAAACCCACTTGACATTTTCGCAGTAGGTGTGGGTCACGAGACACGTCTCATAAATATAAAAGAAAAACAAAAGAAAAGGTACGGTGAGTACGGTGTGTTGGTTTTTTACCTCCCTTTTGCAGCAGTGTAAACACAATCAATGTTGAACACGAACAAAGCGCGTGCCGAGAACTTTTTTTTATTATTTTTTTTCGTATGAATCGGTTTTTGAGTTGTAATTTAAAAGCTCGCCATTAATTATTTTCCAAAAGCGGACCGGGTTGAGTTTTGTGTTTTTTTAAACAATTTTATTTGCGGTCATCTAAACTAAACGCACCATGTTTGACTCGGCTTGGCTTGGAAGGTTTCTTTCTTTGGGAAACGTCGTTTCTTTCTTCTGATAATGTCATTCTCGGTCTCCAACGCGTTTTTCTCGAGTTCTCGGCACGATTTTTTTTTTTTCATATTTAATAAAACGTTTTTTATTGCCGCTCGGATAGGAATATAACCGTATATGGTGTTCGTGTCGTATTTGTCCTTTTCAAATGCCACGACGACGACGACGACTTAGAGCTCCAGCACGAGTCGTCTCGGTCGGATTCAAATGTCAGTTGCAGATATCGCTTTGACGGTCCCGGAAAAAGCGTTTAGAAAATATTACACGCATTTTATAAAGTGCAAGTGCGCCATAAAAACAGAGTGTACGCCATTTTTCAATCGGTACGTTTCGAGAAAAAGGTCGAGGCACGGTAGCACGGAAGGAGCTTATGAAAATCCTAAACAAAATAAATAATAACAGCGAGAAATAGAATCAATATGGAAATGAACACATGTCAAACTTGTATAACGCCGGGACACTTCTCTCACGCTTGTTTTCATTGTCCTCCAGTATCCTCTTTTCTGGGGACATGTCAAAACCAGCTCAACCCGGCTGACAAGCCGAATCGGTTTATCGGCTAAAATTGGTTTTTTGAAATTGTTACCTACAAACAGAACCGATTTCCAAAAGCCGAATACACCTTTATTCGCCTTTAGAACGATTCCACAAAAGGTTCAATCAGAGCAATTCACGTGCACGTGGGGTATTAGTCTTTAATTGGAAAATGTCGTTTCTATGTTTTATAAGAACCTAATCCGACGTGAAATTATTTTAAAGTATCCATTTCAATCGAAAACAGCTAATACTTGCACAAAAAAATGTTGGCCTTTTTGACATAGTACCATCTAGAACAAAATGGGTTCATGTCGCTTTTTTGGAAATAAATTAACTTTTTTTTTTTGTATATATATATATATCTAATTTTGCTCTAGAAACTTTTTATTCAAAGGCCACGCAGTTCCACTAGGTACATAATATGATCAAACGACAGTCAAGTTGTCTAACTATGCGACCTAACTGTATTTCTTATTTTGTTGAACCTAGTCACTCCACAAATCCATCTCAATATTTTCATTTTTGCTTCCATATTTTCTCTTTCGTATCTCTTATTCAGTACTCAGCATTTATGCGCAGATGTAAGAAAAAAAACTATTACCAACTAAGTAAAATAAGTGCTACACGCTTATCGTTGATTTGTTTTGTTATTTTTTATTAATTCAGTTTTTCAATCAGATTGAAAAAAATCAATAGTGACAATTAACCCAAAACTATTACATTTGTATTGCTTATAATAAACATGTTGGTTTCGTGACAATAATGGATTATTATAGTTGGTATATAATTATTGTGAAAATGTTTTTTTTTATAATAATTGAATTTTAAATTGCTGCTGTTTACAAAGCGTAAAATTAAAATTTCCTATCCGTGAAATAATTTTAATGCATTCAACGGGTTTGAAAAAAGTTGAAAAAATTTAAAATTAAGTATTAATTTGAAATGTTATCAGAAAAATAAAATGAAATAAATATTTGAACATTCCACCTAAAAAAATCCCATCACACTTTTTCCAACTTTTAGATATTTCTGACTCTTTCAACATTCCAAAAAAATCGAGATAAGTGTAGAAAATGATTTTGCGATGAGAAATTTACCGAAAAGCGTCAAGAAATTAAAAAATTAGGTTGTTGTTAGGTTTGATTTAGGTTAAATTCTGACAAGGTAGATGAGGTTTAGTTAAATTTATATTCATTATGCTTTTTGTTATTTGTTATGTATTTCTTAGGACATTTGTCATAAAAACATTTAAAGATTTAAAGCTATTTGATAATTATTTATTGCGTAAAGGCGTAATAGTATTGTTGATTATTTTTGAGAATAATTTAGGTATTACCGACAATTTAGATATGGGACGATAATTATTTACAAAACATTTGTTGCCTTTTTTGAAAATCGGCGTTATAATTAATGGGTATTTCCATTGTTCTGGGAAAATACCGGATAACAGTGATTTGTTAAATAAAGAAGGCACAGCTGGAGTGAGGATGAACGCACACTTTTTCAAAAATATTGGAGAAATTTCATCAGGTAGAAGTGCGTAGAGGATAAAGCAGATTGGGGGGTTCAAGGGAGGTTTACAGTCAACCGTTTTAACACTAAAAGACTTGGCAGTAATTTTGAAAAATTCGACGAGCCCCTGAGTCTCCCTGATGGGTTTGCAAGGGAAAATGGAATAGTCTACTTGTCGAGTGGCCGGAACGGTTTGATCGGGAGGTATTGATTTTGTCCGCGTTACTTTCTTAGTCTTAACAATCGCAATGACTGACGCCGTCTGACGTCACCACCGTAATCTATACGCAGAACTTTTGTCGCTTTTTCCCGCGACAATAACACCTTTATCCCTTTGGTAATTGTCACTACGGGCAAACGCGTCCCGGAGGAACGTCCAGGAACAACGAGAGGGAAAGACGCCGTCGCGTCGGAGGAGGAGGACCGTTCAAACTTTCCGTATAGCATATTGAAATGCTTTTTGTCGGTGGCTTTGCTGACAGATTGATTTCCCGAAAAACCGCCAAGTAATTGTCTCGGCCGACAAGGAATTTTTGTTAATGCATTCTGAGAACAAAAAAAACACGGTTTTTTCAGAAAACATATTATTATTTCCTCGCGACAAACAAGTCATGGAAGTCACCTACTCCGAAGTACGTGCAACAAAAGGGACTTACTTCTGGGATCCAAAAAAAAAAAAACACAGCCCCTTTTGGATTCCTTAGAATTTTGCACGATATTTTATGCTTACTCGTCACGTCGCGTCACGTGTGTGTGTCTATTATTACTATTATTATTATTATTTGTATCATCATCGCTGTAATGGTATACGCCGTAGGTTGCCTTATTCGCACAAAAGAAACCGTGGGATATAGTGTATTATGATTTGTCTCTCGACGCCCGTGACGTATGTCTTCTGGAAATACCCGGAATAAACGATGAGCGGAAATAAAATATACATTCAAAATAACAAGAACAGCCGAGGAACAAAATAATAAAGCCAAATAATAGTTGAGAAGGGTGAAAAAATGTAATAGCAGTGTATGGAATATTGTGTTTAAATCAGAATCTGAAAATTAAAAATTTCGATTAGGTCAATATTTGTTTTATGTATAAGGGATGGTGTTAAAAATGTTCAATATATTGTAAAATAAAGAGAAATATCAAATATGTAAATACATGAAAAGGAGGTAACGTTCTTACAACTCTTTAAATCCATAATAGTATGTACATATGGTTTTCAGCTATAGGGCAATGCTATATGAAAACCAATTCTAATTAAATTCAAGCCTTTCAAAATATTACTTTAAGAAAATCTTAAACAATGCACCTTCTTATATCTCTAATTATACACTCCATAAAGAATTCAACATAAAAATATTCCACGAAGAAGCCATTTTCTTTTACAAACGATTTCGCTCTAATCCTCTTACAAAAAACCTTTCAGCCTTTTAAGTGAGATGACGTGGACTGATTTTTAATAATATCAATAATTTAAATAAATAAATAAATAAAGAAGTTAATTTAAATATAAAAATTAAAACCATTGGAAGTGTCACTAACGAAAGACTTCTTTCTTTAAAATGATATTCATACACTTAACACATATGCTTGTTGTACATATTTATTCATATGGAGAAAAAACATTAAGAATAGGAAAAACATGAGTGACTTACATTAGATATATTCCATGTACAGTTTAACGACAATAATTGTTCATTGATTTGGAAAATATTTTGGACAGTAGATGTTCAGGGCGTGCTTAGGCCAGTTACACAGCACAGCAGGGTGAGGCTAGGAATTGTATACGGAAATGGACGTTGGACATTTTGCAGAAGAGATGAATGTCGCAGACCTAGTTAGGAATGAGCTCATAAAAAGAAGTTAACAAGTAGTGCATCATTAGTATAAGCAAAAAGAGAGTGAATAGATAAAGAGGGTCTCCGGGCTTGTCGATAGGAAATACTTAATAATAATTTGAAAGCGCCATTGCTTAAGGGTCGACATGAATAAGCAATGTGCGCGGTACACAATAAATTCGATAAAACAAAAATACACGTTCAATATATTGATGAAATATTGTTTGAAACATTTTCGATAGTTTTTGCTCTTTACCGCTTGACTTTATTATTGTTATTTTTTTTTTCTGTTTTGAAAACATTCTGTTTATTAAACTTATAATTTTGAACCCGTTGAATTTTATGAGGAAAAAAAATGTAATAAAAGCATTACACGGATAAAAAAATATAAGCTTATTTTTTATGGTTTGCTAAAATACAAAAAAAAAAATGAACGATATGAAACGATAAAAGAAATACTTTGTATAAATATTTTTGTAATCATTATACTTACTGCGTAAAGTTGCAAGTTTTTCCTTGAAAATACAACTCGCGTATAAAAAATTTATATTAAAAATATTTTGTTTAACTTGGCTTTTTTTTTACTTACAAAGGTTTAAATAAAATACAAAATCAAATTAACGTTGAGCAGACAACACTTTACTCGGTGCTCGGTAATATTTTGTTACTAAGAGCATCGTTTTTTTTTACACTTTAATAGTATTAAATACAAGTCAAACAAATTTTGAACGAACATTGCGGCGGATTAGTCGAGTGTTTCATCGCAAAGTTTGTTTCCTGAAAATATTACTATTGATGCACACTCAAAGCGAATACACCTGGCATAAGAACGCCCCATACCTATTGTTTTGGAGTTTGTGTACTAGGGTCCTAGCGAAAATGAACACGTGTGGGTTCTAGAACCCTAGTACCCATATTTATTGTTCAATAAATAATCTAGGTCCACTACATGAAATCGTAACACGGATTTCAGAATAATACCCAGCCCAAATACATAATATCCTTGTTAAAAAAAAAAATAGTAAACGCGTTTTGGAGTTTATAATAATATTAATAATTCGGTATTATCATCGGAAATCGTTGTAGGTATTATATTGTCGATATTGTTTGTTGTGCACTCCAAAAGGTTTTCCAATGGGGCGGATTGTCTTTGGAGAGCCCTCTATTAAGCCTGTTGGGTGCCATTAGCAGAGAAAATATTTACCATCAAACACGTTTCGGCACTGTCAGTGTGTGTGTGTGTGTGTAATACATTATGGACGATTCGAATGAATTGAATAATGAGAATTTAGAGTGCGAAATTTCAGTCAGTCAGGAAATAGCTGTTTACAACAACAACAAGAGCAATAACGATGGCTCGCGGAAATCGAATTGGAAACGTTAAAAAATATTGTAATGGGTGAAGTTTTTGTCGCCAACACGACTAATTTGGATTCCGAATGTGTATGTGACCTCGGATTTGTTTATGCGGGGGATTACTTTTCTATGAATATTGAGTTTGCCTACCTAGTTCAATTTCTGCGTTATTGTTGTAGGTCTACGTGACAGGTTTACCTATCGTTTACCGCAGGGCCGTGTGCAGTAAAATAATAATAATTGTTTGGCAATTAATTTTGTTCGTGCGATATTCCCGAAGGGACACACATAAAATGTGCTTTCGAGTATGATCGTCCTCGTGGCCAACGGATATGGTTTCCAGTCACGTTTCATTATGTCGAACGGCGTTTGATAAATTATTATTATTATTGTTTTCATAACAGCTCCATAAGAGGAAATCCGTTGAAAATTTCGAGGAAAGAGGGATATTATTTTTCACATAAAGCTAAACAGCCAAGAGGCCGGGCCCTTCCTCTCCTTTCAAGTTAAAAATCATATGTGCGTCGCATAGCATATTGCATGGCGTCTCTTGCAAGACCTTTTAAAATAATCATCGATTCGAGCTCTCAAACACTTTGGCACTAAGAGGTCCAAATTTAAACAATTATTTATCTTTACCATCATTGGGAATCGACAATTTATCATGAACATGAAAATTTGACAGGATATTATCAAATCGAATACGGTTCATTGTATTTGATTCACAAGAAACATATTATTTAGATCACTATATGTTGCACAATAATATTTCCAAATTTGTGGTAACCCATCAAAAAATGTATACCTATTTCATGACGTTTAACATTTTAAATGTGCCCTCTTTGTAAACTGTATACATTTGATTGGTACACAACTTGACCCAGAAAACCATCAATAAATTCCCCATAATTAAATAATGTAGCAGTTTCCCCTTGAATTAGCCATCAACGGGGCCATCTGGGAGAGAATATACGTTATTGATCTAATGTTTTAGCAGAAATATTTTTCCATTTACAACAAACTTAAAAAGGGAAAAATTTCTTTTTTTTTCTTTGAAGTAGTTGTAAGTTTTATTAGGAAGTGGCAAACCGACATAATTCGAAAGGCTAGGAATATATTCCAAGTAGAAGTAAGTACAGCTATCGCCAAAGGTTCTACTGCCTATATTATATTTGCAAAATTAATATCAGTATTATCCAAGATAATTTCAAAACTATTTTCAACATTTTCAATTTATAATTCACTAGTCACTATATTATTAACTTAGTGAACATATTACTGTCCGAAAAAGAAAATCTTTACCTCTTGTAATAATATTGGGAGACTGCCCCTTCTCTGCAATTTCCACCAATTAACAGCTCATTCGTGTCCAAGTGCCAGGGAGTAACTGAAAAACCTAATTTGCGATAAGAATAATACTCTTAATCAACTATATAAAATGTACATACTATACGTTTCCGGCGTCAACATTGCCCTTTACTTAGGATAATCAAATCGCGAGATAATCCAATTTTTGCTCTCGGCCCGCTTTGATTTCCTTTGGCTTCCGGCCTGTATACATATATCCGTATTATATTACATTAACTGTCCGGCAGACGACACTTAACACTTTGCTCTCGCCCTTATCCTAAAGGTTTTTGATTTATTATTTTCTCGCGATGGCAAAAATGGAATTCTGACTGAATAATCAAATACCAAAAACTAATTACCGATCACCAAATGAGAGCAATTCTTATCAAAAAAATACTTATTCTCCGATTGTTCATGTGAGATACTGCGGAATCCGTCAACGTGTCCGTGTCTATAACATTATAAGAAGTGACAATACGTTATTAGAGTAATGGAAGAGTTTGTTTGGCTCACAAGAAATTCAGAAAGCACGAGAAGTTAAGTGTAATAGACAAGCAAAAAGAACTTGGTAAATAGACGTAAGAGGATTTTTTTTGTATCAGGACCCTTCTAAAACGTCAGACCAATTCCTTCATGTAACAAGTCTATTGATCAGAAATCGTACCTAAAAGGTATTCTATCGAACCAAAAAGTGTAAAGCGCTCTTTTCTTTGAAATCGAGAAAAACACCTAACAAATTTACATCATTTCTAAATTAAAATAACGGCGTGCTATATAATTTTAAAATGTAATAAATGCAATAAATTCATTATTACGAATGATGGCCATGATAGTCTAATAAAAAAAAATAAACTACCAATAAAGTATCCTCGATGCTGTTCTAATAAAATGTATGTAAAACAATGTTACTTTGAATTTCCTATACCGAATTACAAATGTACTGGATTGTTATTATCGGTTTACTTGGCTATGTTAATGGGTACACCTACATTAAAAAGTGCTTTTTTTTCATACAAAATTGTTTTAAGTCATGAATTTATAAATAGTTTCAATCAACCAATAACAGTGAATGCAACAATCAATTTTGGTCCTCTATTCTCAGGTCAGCAGGTGGCACAAAATGTGTTATTTTGAACAGGAGACCTTTGCACATTTCACATCCGATTTTTTAATAATCATTCTCATAGCATTCGACCGACTTCTCGATTAATAACCTAACCGTTGCTCCATGTTTATGGTAGTTATTATTGGCATGGCTGTGAATTTTCCTGACACAAATAGGAGGGAGGACTTAAATGGCGTGGTAAAACTGATAAGAGACAGGAAACAGCTGGTCACGAAACATGTGCATGATACTTCAAGGGAAAGATTGGTTTTCGAACGATTCTGGACTTCATGGAGTTCACCAAGTCGGTCCAGTCGTAAATTGTGCGCTAATGTAAATTTATGTTTCCAAACCGAACTTGTCGGGCCTTTGACTATGCGTTTGAATCTACTATTCACTCGGTACGGGATGTGAAATTTATTTTATACGGTCGCCAAAGTTTGCCTTTACCGAGTCGGCCGCACTTAACGGCCGCTCTGTGTCTGATAACTTGGGTTCTCGTCATGCCGGCACTACCTTGTGGCGCGGCTCTTATTATAATTGGCGATCCGCAAAACTTATCCCTAACCGCGTTCGCCCACTCGTAATTTATTATCGTACCAATCCTTTTTTCCCCCCATCTAGCCGATTCCCTACTCCAGTACAACTTTACTTTACGGCGGTCCACCGCTATCGTTAATTGCTCGTTTCAAAATATTATATTCCGCTCGACTAGTTCCCAATTTACGGACGGCTTGCCCGCTCACAGCGGGTCTCGTCGATCTCTTACCGAAAGGCTCCTGTGGGGTTGCCTCGGCTTTCCAGAAAAAAATCCATAACCCACACCGTGAGTCCCAGACGCTGTTCCTTATGCCGAGGTCCGAGTATTATATTTAATGTGAACGATAAAAACTAATAAAACGTCGTCACGACCCCTTTTGGCGCTTCTTCGACCCCTAAAACACTTCCCTAACGGTCCGAATGCGACCACGACGTTTATTATTGTGGCCCTATAATAATTGGTCCTTACAGTATTAATAGTAGTAGGTATAGTAATAACAGTATAGTGTAAAAGCTGCCGTTCTTAGCTTTAAATAGACACCAAGTTGACAATGTTCAATTGTTGGTCAACCTGTAATCCAAGCTTATCACTTTTCAGAACAGCAAACGTCACATGACAACAAATAGTATGTTTCGAATACCTACTTATAAGTTATATATATAATATATATTAGGGCCAACACAAACCAAAAGAGCAAAACTGAATTAAACAGTGTTAATTAGCCTAACATAGTCTTGCTGAAAATAGAAAATGGAAAATTACATTGAATAAGCACATTGATAACTCAAAAGACAAAATAAAAACATTTTTACTGTGAATGTCACCAGTCATGACTAATACGGTCTGCAGTCAAAGTTAGGCAACGAATATAGTTTTTTTAGTTTTTATAATTACTATTTGTATAATATATTATACCACTTTAAACTACCTACTTTAGTTTACTCTTGCAAAAATTGCAATTTTTTATTGTTTCTTTTTGGAAACATTTTTATTTATGTCATACTACAATATTAGACAGTACTTAACATTTTGCAGCATTTACACCGTAACAGACATTTTGTGTACCGATTTCATGAAACGTCAAAACGATAACTGTTCACAAGATGGTAGCTGACTAAAGGAAATGCGCGTTTCATATATTGAGTTCAGCGAATTTTACCCACCAAAACGCCTTTTTGAAATGACAATAATATAATATGATACTTCCGGTGTAATTCGTGTTATCGGTACCGTCTCTGATTTCGTTTAGTCTGTCGTTTGTACTTTTCTTAGCACTCGACCTTGTGCACGTTGTCTTTTGTACGGTGGAGACTTTTTAACATAAAGGGGATACAATGATGCGACACTAACACTATTGTGATGATAATAATTAAACGACATGCGGTCGCCTGGCAAAGGCACTCGTGTAATGTGTTCCTCGAGACGACGGTACGTTTCCGTTGAAAACGATATTTAATTTAAACGTGAAATCCAAACCGAGATATGTCTCTTGTTTCGCCCACACACCAGCAGCCAAGGTATCAAGAGACTTATAAATACCGTTATCACACTCTTATCATCTTTGTGGAAAATTCCACGATACCGTTCATCACACACACACTGTGACTATATTACTGTTACTGCGCGCCATCGGCTATTAGCATAATCATTAAATTGTATTCATGGTTGCGACCCTTGTTTTTATGTGTGTCTGGGTGTATGTATTGTGTGTAGTTTATACGCCACGCAATAATAATAATAATTTAACGGCATGTAAAACGTTCGGTTTGCCGTACAGTGGCCGGCCATGCGAAACAAAACCCATAACGACGAAAAGCAAGGGAAATTATTTATCGCTTGTTGACACTATCGATTTTTGTTGCGGTTACAATAGCCGTTCGCACACGTGTACTACACTACTAGATGGTCTAGCCGTAGAGTTATAATATAAAGAGATGAACTGACAGTCATAATACAATATTAAAAAATGACTTTTTCCCGCATTTCTAATCCTATTTCTTCATCTTATTTCATCCATAATCACCCTATTGTATCCATCTCTTCTGTTGTTGACCTTGCGGTTTTCGTCTTTCTCCCTTTTTGAATTTTCGCCTTTATATCGAAGAAAAATGTTGTAAGGCTCTGAATACCTTAGGCTTTATCCAAAGAGTTGCTCACGAGTTTCATCTTTTAAAACCCTTAAAAAGTCTTTACTGCTCTTTAGTTCGTCCTATTCTTGAGTACGGTTCTGTTCTATACCTCAACTGATTCTGTCATGCTTGAAAGAGTCCAACGTAAATTTCTACGTTTTGCGGCATTTATCTTAAAAATTCCGCATTCTCCCCACGACTTAACTCCCATTCAAGATCTTTTAAAACTCTCCTTCTTATCTGACCGAAGACATGGAGCAAATAAACGTTTCCTTTTAAAAATTATATCTGGAGAGATAGATTCCTCTGTCTTACTCTCAAAGTTAACTTTCCGTATTCCTGCTCGATATACTCGATACACTGCTCCTTTTTTCATTCCTTCCACTTCTACTAACTATTCTCTTTATTCCCCCCTGATTCGTTTAATGCGCATTGCAAATAGTAATCCTGATTTCTTACTATCTTTGTAAATTCTGTAAATATGTTTTCATTTAGCCAATCTAATAAATTATTTTTCTATTCAGATATCAATTATGTACTTCTTTTTAATCTTTATTTTGTGAAATATTATTGCATGCTATATATTTTTTTTTGTAAACATAAATAGTACTTAAGTTTTTTGTTAAATGTTAATCTGTTAAATTTTTGTGTTTTGGACTAACGCCCGTATTGTAAAATAAAATAAAAAACAATATACTAGTTTGTATGCAAGAGCGAAGTAAAAAATAACGACTACGACCAGTATGACCACATTAAGGGGGAAAAAAGTCTTTATTGTTGAACAAAAAAAACAACTAGGTAGGCATTGTTGTTAATTAGTACAAATAAATAGCTAAAACTTATATACAAATTAATAATGATACATTTAATATATTTTATATAGAATTTAAAAACGATATTTCTTCAAAACACTGTTATCATTGATATCTTATCATCACCATATTAGACAGCGGTCGTGGAGGCCTATCGACCGACTTGGAATGATAATAATTGAGAGAAAAACAAGAAGAAGAAGAAGAAGGAAAAATAAGTTTAAAAACGGTTATTTTTTTTGTATATTTTATGCGCTAATAAATCACCCATCTCGAGACCCCCTAAACTGAATTATTCAAGAGCGGTAGTTGCTGTTGTTGTAGTACTGCGGCAATATTACAATATAGGTGGTCGCGGAAACCGCGCAACAACCGTGGCACATCCGAAGCGTTTATTCAAATGTGCACGCGGCCTATGCGAATTTAATATTTATATATTATTATTATTATTTCCTTCTTTTTTTTTTTATATGTATCGTTATGAAATGTATAGAAGAAACTATAACGAAGACGTCTCGTCGCGTGTATACAAATCGGTCGGCTGCATATTTTGGTGATATGATAAGGTTCTAATTCCCACAAAGATGGCGGAAAATAGTAACTTCAATTATCTCTATTTGCAGTGTGTACACTTAGCAATCTAGTTTATTACATATTATTGTATCAGTGCAGATAGATCAATCGGCCGAAAACAAAGGACATTTTTTAAATAGACTGTATAAATTATTCGGCAGATGTTTTACAATATTATCGTACAAACTCCTTGCCGATCATCGGATTTAAATGACGACAGACTATATTATCGAAGATTAGATAATTTCTTTTATCTAATCTGTGATATTAATATATGAAATTGTTAGGCTCGGATCTGCGGTCACACTGATTTCATTAATTTGTCCATGATTTATCAAATATAGGTATGACGGTGTCATCATCATGTTATCCAACCAAACCTAACCCAACATAACTTGCCTGTTTACCTTACCATACCTGTTATAACAATAATAAATTATATCTATACATTATTATTTTTAGTTGTGTGTAGATATATTTTATTATGTTTATAGCAGGTTTAGAACATGGCCGCCACGTTTTTGTTTACATTGAAAGTGACCCTTCTGCTTTCATCTATTCTGTGCTAAAGTTTCTATGATTTATCAAATATACAACGGTGTTGTCACCATCTAACCTAACATATTAATATGTACCATGGAAATATAACGTAGCATTTTCACTTTCCATGAAATTGACACACAAAATGGCTGCCTCCCAGGAAGTTTTTAATCTGTGTACGCATTCCACATTGTATTGAGTTCAGCGGTCACTGAAATAATTATTGTTAGATACAACAAATTTCATGTCGCCATTTTCACGTTGCACTTTCACTTTCAGTTAAGAGATAAGAGGTAAGTGATAAGAGACTAGAGATAAGAGATAAGATATAAACGACCTATCGTCAACGTCAACCTAACCTTTGTAATCGAAATCTAAGCAAACCTAACCCTAATCTAATTTTAGAATTTCGTGACGCTTTTCAACAAATTGGTCATCGCTAAAGCATATTATTGTATGTTGAAAGAACCAGCAACGGCGGTCCGTCTTGTGTATACAAAAACGGTATTGTTTGGCTAACTACGATCGATTGGAACAACACAAACCGCCGTCGCGGTGACACGACCAGACGTTTTTGTGGTCAACTTGAGACGGTGTCGAACCGCATGTTGTTGTGCGGTCATCGTGTCGAGGACAATGCCGGAGATGTCACAGGTCAAATAAAATATATTCACACTCAAACGTACCACAAAAGAGCGAAACAAAGATAAATGTAAAAAAGTAGACATTTTTTTTTAAAAGTAACCAGTTTTAAAATTTTCAAAAAATATACTTTTATAAATACTTTAGTTTATTTTTTTTTAATATTTTTTTTTGGCCACGCTGTATTTCTAGAATTCTGTGGCATCCAGAGTGTTGACCTCGTCCGGACAAATGTTGACGACAGAAAAACCAATTATATTTGCGCGGACAAAACAATACAAAGGCGGCTAATATAAGTTAAAAGCTACTAAAAGCATGGTCGAGTGGGCTGAACAAGCAAAGATCCTAAGTAAACGGCGACGGAAACGTTTCGCATTCGACCGTCGAAATTGGAAACGCCCGCCAAAGTGCGTTCCAGCATAAAGCAAAAAAAAGTATATTATATTTTTTATATACCTTAACCTCCACGTGGAGGCGAAATTAATTTTTTTCGCTTTTTATATTTTATTTTTGTGCTCGTTCAATAGAATTCGATTCGTATATTATACACAATTTCTTTCACCACTTTGATGTCTGTTATTATTTTAATTTAACAACCGCATTATATACCATTTTTGTTGCAAAATAATTTATTATGTTAAACAAAATCAGGGGTTCGAAAACACATCAAAGTAAATATTTAATGAAGGTCGATTGAATAAGGATGTTTCGCTATAATAGTATCACCAGCGTAGTATATTAATAAAGTTATTTAATTTACGTTATATATTCAATAATAATGTATAATATTATTTTACTGTATTTAGAGGCCTCGTCTCCACCTTTTAACGTTAATAAATAAATATATATATATACAATTTTAAAACAAACTATGGCTACGGTCAATAATTATTAAAAATATCTTGGGCAGTTATTATCCACAGTTTTGAAATATTATCAGCACACAATTGGTTGAAATGCATATGACGGTTTTCTAACGGTCGCGTTTGAATTATTTGGATCCACGCGAATGTCTGTGATTTTCCGCAGCAGTTCTAACAAACCTATAAATAACAATCGATCACACACACACACAGGTTAGCCAACGTAACAGAGACACGTTTTCAACGAAAAGCAAGTACTCACAGCATTTGTTGTCGCTCAAATGTCTTAGGGATTCTTTTAGAATACGTTTATAGCCTTTTTCTGTAACGATGTAAGAAGTCGGTATGCATTTCATTAGAGCGGGTAAAAAGTACCGTTCTTCTACGTTATTGTTTATCCAGCCGACGATAAATTCAAAGACCTAAATGTAATAAACATAACAATGGTAGTTGCAAAAATGTGGGGGTAAATATAATCTCATACTTACATTGTCTTCGGATTCGACTATAAGGTTATCTTTGCCAATGAACTCGATCACGTCGGAAAGCGGCAATCGGTATAGTTTTATCAACTCGGAGTCCAACTTCACAATGTTACTAAAAGAAAAACGCATATATTTATTTCATAAGTTTATTAAACGAACAGACCCGACGAGACTTATCTGAAATGATTTAAAACATAGTCGAAACACAAACTGTGAAGTATTTCGTTCAAATTGAGCTCAGCCAAAGTTATCACCAAGTCGAGGCAGTTGGTAGGGTTTAAATGACTATCGATGTACTCATAAAATAAATGTGTTGTGTCTTTTAATCCGAAAAAATCCGCAGCTTTCAGTAATTCCTAAAAAAAAATTATATCAAACTAGGGTTTTACCAATGGGACAGTTCAAATACAAACAGACAATATTTAAACATAGATTCTGGTAGAATTTCTCACCAAAAGATTTCCTTCCTCGATGTCCAATTCGGATGTGTATGCAAACTTGACAATCGACTTCAGAACTTCGGATTTGACTTCTTTTACCGGTATCTTACCGTTTCTACAGGGACTGTTGGCCAAAAACCAAGAGCTAGCCGAACCCAAGACGACTCGGTGAGCGGCAATTTCCGAACCGTCTTCGCATTCCAAAGTGACATCGCACAGGGTTTGTTTTCTGTGATAAAATGAAAATAAGATACAAATTTCAGCAAATTTTAAAAGCAGAGGTGCTTGTGCGCATATGTATATTCGATTAAGATGACAATATTAAATAGTTAACATCAAGACTTGTGCGCGACTTACTGGAAGAATTCGTAAAAACGTTTGTAAGATTTCGCCATGTCTTTGGGAAGTTTGCCGTTCGTTTTGAATAACTGTACACATTTGTAAAACTTAAAATACAATAACTTCTCCTGTAACATTAAAAACAAAAACAAATTATTTTATTTTCGTTTTTGTTCATTTTATTTATACTCAAAACTACTTTTTAAAAGATTACAAAAACGTTACAGCTTGTTATTGCTGTTAGCAATTTTATTTTCAGAAATATGAACAGTGTACAAATGTATTTCGAATGCTCACATTATGTGTATTTTTGTTGATTAGTAATTATAGTTTATTATATTCTAATGGATTTCTATTGAAAATTTGACATTTAATTTAATTCAATCAGATAGACAGTGTAAATGAAATATACAAAAATAAAGTAATTATTTAAAATACAATTTATTCATAAAATGTACCAAAAAAAAAACCCTAACAAATTGTATTACCTGGTTGTAATCTTCTTCGTTTATGTCCGCCTCGAATGTGTATGCAAATTTCGCTAATTGTCGCAAATCTTCGGATTTTATTTTATACATGCGAATCGTGTCTGTTTGGCTTTCTTTGAACATCGACAAAAACTCTGTGCTCGCCGAAGCTAAGACAACTCTATGGGCAGAAACAACAACACCATCGTCGCACTCCAAAGACACGTCGCACAGGATATTCTTTCTGTAAACATCAACACCGTGGTGGTCATCGTTAATTAGAACAACAATTATTTTAGACATATTTTCATTGTCTTGTGCGTGTGTGTGTTCAAGTATTAACGACCACGGGAAAAACGGCCAAGAAAATATGACCGAAGAAATTCAATCAAATTGACAAACAATAATTCAGCTCTCATTTTATTTGCCCACACAACAGTTAACAGCGCGCTTATCAACTTCAGAGACCTTGTATGTACTAATTGTATAAACATAAAGGTTCATTATTTGCATAGCCATTTAGACCGTTTCCCTGATAATCTTGGGAATACTAGCGAGGAGCAATGTGAACGCTTTCACTATATCTTAAAAATAATAGAAGACCGATACCAGATAAGATCCAAAGACACTACATTAATATAAATATAAATCAAAAATTGCAAAGAAAACAAGATTTCATAGTGGAAAATAACACTCATTTATTTAACTTATATACTCATGTGTGTGTGTGTGTGTGTGTAATTTTTCACAAGTATATATTTTTTTATTTTATATTTATGAAGTGTGAAATATTTTTTTTTAAATTAATTAAATAAATATCGTAATTTATTATGCAAAAAATGTCGCCGTTTGCGGAGAAAGTAACTAGGTTTTTTTTTAAAATAATTCAAGCTTCAACAGCGTCGGTTAATAGCTTGAAATTATTAAATAATTATTTTTCATAATTTTATACTTTATTTGACAAAAAACAAAACACTGACTGACCAACATGTCTATCAAAACCATACCGAATGTATTGCATTTATTTCTGAATATGTTAAAGCTTTTTCATGTATTGAAACATCACTAAATTGATAAATTTCGAATGTAAAAGGACATTAGACACACTCAAGTCTATCAATTTAACTTTTTTCGTTGATAAAATTGGTAATTTCATTTTTTTTTTTTTTAATTGCTATATTATCTGTTGGGTAAACTTTTTCTCTTGCCTAATAATTTACCTGGCCATTTCAAGTGTGATAGTTTTTTCCATAACCGTTTTTACTTAGGTTCATAGTTTATTACTTCTTGTTTAAATATAACTTGAACTAAAAGTTCAGTGATTAGGCTAAAAGTTTAATGGTATAAAAAAGCTGAATGATACACTTGATAGTATTATAAGAATTTAAAAGTCTTATTAATGATATGCGACCAATTAACTACTAAATGGAAGTAAAATAATATTTCGTTTTTATTATGTTTTTTTTACATTGTTAAAAGTTAGTTTAGTGCGTACAACTGGCGGTTAAGTTTGGAAAGTAAGGCTTTGGGGAAAATAAGGTTTATTATCAATAGCTACATAGCATTCAAAAGTAGCCAGTAGGTAAAACATTTTTTTTGTTAAATTCTAAATGTCATCAGAATATTTTAAAATTTGATTTTACTTTAATCCAATAAAATTTAAATTTGTATATTTTTTATATTTATAACATTTTATTATTTTAACAAGTAGTAAGTGTGTAGATTAGAAACCGTAACCAAAAAGATACTTTCTGAGACAAAAAATGAAAAAAAAAAAAAATTTCCCCCAAATGTTTTAATGTACTTAGTTTTTTAATTTTTTTTTTTTTTTGGTGGGGAAATAATGAATATTTGAGTAAATTTGTACAGACATTTATAAAATATTCATATGATCTAATTAACCATATATAAATAAAGTGATATAGTTTTGAACTTAAAAGTCTAAACAACCCTCTGAAAGGGGTGAGTAGTTAAAACCAAATGTTCTATAAAAGTCTTGTCAAAGTAATAAACAAAATAGCAGATATCAGGATTGAAAATTTAAAAAAAAATGTTTCTCCATCTATATCTAAGATCTATCCTAATATATATACTTATAAGTATGTATATGATGAGTTCATTTTTTCAGTAGATTATTCTGAACCTTAAGAATTAATGATATACAACGCTATTACATTTTTTTTTTATTTCTAAAGGCTGTAGTTTTGTTTTAAAAAATTAGATTAATATAATACAATACAGATATAATTAACAAAATATGTATTGTATAAAATATAAAAAAAATGGTTAAAAACTTGCTGGAAGAATTCATACAACTGTACATAACGTTCTGCTATAACGTCCATTCTGAAACTTTAAATACTTGCTTCGGCCACGGAATAGGTATATTATTTTCTGAAACACATATTTCAAACATGAAATGAGACATTACATTAAATTATTCACAAACAGTTGACATAGTCGAGGATGATTTTATTAGGTATGTTTTTATAATGGAAACCAAAACATTTATACCTTACTTATAACTGTTATTACTAATATTGTAGTTTATTTATTTCTTTATATCAATTCATATGTGTATTATTACTGTTATTATTATTGTTTGTTGTATATTTTTTAGCTATATATACCAATACCATGTCATATGCAATAAAAAAAAACATAAAGTTAAACTTCAATTTGTACATATATATGTGTAGCTATAATATATTTTATTGTTAAAATAAAAATAAATTTTTTTATTTATTGTTAAGCAAACTATATTTTCTTTTCAGCTCGGTTTGTATATGATTTAAGACTTAAGAGGATTTAAAGCGAACGAGTTCTAAAGGAATATTTTATAGACAATATTTAAGAAATAAAAACATTCTTTGCTAAAAAATAAAAAGGTAAATTAAAAAGTAAAAAATAGTCTACTACAAAAACAATTTACTATTCAATTGTAGCACATTTTTTTTTTAAATGTCAATTACTTTAAAAACAACAAAAAACTAACTTCAATTTAAAAGAAAAATGTTAAACAACTGTAATTTTTGAATAAAAAAAAACGTGGGCCCTATTCAACAAATTCCCTTATAAATTTATCAAATAACATTTCAGATAATGTTTTTTATTGTAAGTTTTTATTGTTATTTAAATTTAGTTTAGTATGAGTGTGTGACACATACATTTCATAACGCTTAACTTAATGCATTTGGACTTTGTTGAATAGGGCTTATGCTTTTTTTCTTAATCAAAAATTCAAGACGTTTAACATTATTGTAGTTAATTTTCGGTTGTTTTCAAAGTAATTGAAACTTTTCAGTTGTTTTCACTACTTTACTAGGTTATGTATAAAACTGATAGTAATTTTAAACAAATTAGTTTCTTGTAATTAAATACATTAAATTTAAACATTTTTTAAACATATAATAAAAAAACTATTTTTTTTTTACACAAAAATAACAAAAAAAAATCAATAATCCGTTTGCTATATAATCTATTAAAGTAGCCAACTAACTCATACCTCTGGGAGTAGCTGAAACAAACCACTTCAATCCCCTTAAGTCTTAAAAATACTCCAAAAAAAAAATAACCGAATAAAAAATATTGCATACAATTTACAAAAAACCGTATCGAAACTAAATTATTGTTGCACGGTGTTTAAACCGGTTGTAGTTGATATTTTAAACTTTCAAGTGAATAATATTATGTTAACTCAATATATTTTAATATAAACGTTTTAAAAGTGATAGAAAAAAACATTTTATTTTCAAACTTACCTGATAGTGCAGTGCTCGAGGTTTTTTGTCAAATCCACTCATGTAACAGCTAGCGTTGTTAATTTAGACAACAACAATCCGAACGAAAATTATTATTTTACAAATAACCAAAACCATATTGTATAGGTACGGGTTTATAGTGGACAATGATAATATTAACCTTTTTGGCTAGTCGTAGAACGTATAATATTAGTAATATAATGTACCGTGTTATCGAGTTTTCCCTTTACTATGATAATATTTTGCTGCGGTGTAGCCTTTAAGTATAATGTGTGCACACAATAATATATATTTTTATCTACACGGTTAAATTGCACCACTCTTAAACCGTACCTACATGCGATAATTAACCGGTTGTCACTTAGGCGGGTACCCATCCGCTTGTGACATGAGATATACATACATATTATACGGGGTGATGGGCTAACCATGATGACCCAGCCAATATAAATTTGAATCAATCAGTTCTATACTTTCATAGTTAGCGCTCTGCTATTCTTATATAGATTAGTGGTGAATTGCAATGGAAGTTAGATTAACAACATAGCTGTAGCCCAGTTAATTATTTGATTCGTACATTTTATTTAAATTGAACCGTTAGGTTGATAAAAGGTAAATGACAAAAGAAGGTAGAATGGAGGAGATGAATTATTTCTATATAACTAGATAAATAGATCTTTATGATACAAATATAATAATGAGTATCATGAAATATTATCTATTTAAATGAAATAAAAACCATAAGATCCACAGCTTTAACCGCAAAATATAAATATTATGTAATTATATGTATGTTGAATATTTTAATATAATAACAAGCTAGATTTGACTTAATGTTTAACCCCTTTTGTCCAATTCGTTAGTCAAGTTTCGTCCCTTGACTCTTCGTTTTTTCGCAATTCAAACCTAAAAACAGTAAAATTATACTCATATATTAATTACTAATGTTTAAGAGGTTTGAGATTAAATTTATAAGTACAATAACAATGCCGACAATTGTTATTAAGGCTAAAAATGTTACCATAATTAAAAAATAGTCTAAAGTAGAGTAAAATATTATCGTTGACGAAATACTTACATTATTTGTTATTTGTCAGTAATATATTTACTATTTAAAATCGTGTTTATGACGATTTTGGCAATTTAAGATTAAAATAAAAAAACGTACCTATATTAGTAAACTAATATTTTCAGATCTGCTCATAAAAAATATATCGTTAAGGTATTATGGAATTGACATAATGATAAATAACAAATAATTATAGCACATATACCACGGTTCTATGTTAGTAAAATATAATTAATATAATAATATCTAATGAATTCAGCTGGACACCATTGAAACAAAATAGATGAGCATACCGGTTTAGAATATTTTCCATAAATAATGACCATCAATTTTCCTCTTCTTCTTCCTCTCCTAATTCTTCGGCCAATAGGTTCGACATAGATTTGATGTGGTCTATTATATTACCTTAACTTTCTATAATCTGAAGTGTCACTCTCCTCAAACCTAACACCAGTACACAATTGTACTCATATATCAATAACTAATGTTTAAGAGACCTGAGAATCAAATTATAAGTACAATAACAATGCTGACAATTGTTAATACTGCTAAAAATATTACCATAATAATTAGACTATTTTTTAATTATTAAAAAATATTCTAAAGAAGAGTAAAATATTATTGTTGGCGAAATACTTACATTCTTTGTCACTTGTCAATAACGGTACATTGGTAATGCGTAGAAGTTTATTTGCGGGAATTGAGGGTAAGTCCAAATGTTTTATTAGATCCGGTAAACAATAATTTCGTTCACCTGGCCTGTACAATATCTAGCCAACGATAAAGTCAAACAGCTAAGAGTACTTAGTATGTCATCAGTCATGCAAATAAAAAACCTCAATGGGTCTTTCCATGCCAAATCACCTGATGTGCGAGACAACTTCAATGTTTGGCGTTTTACGGAAAGTGCTATATTGAAGAGCCTATAACTTGTCAGGTGATTTGGCATGGAACACGTTTAATAATTCTTAAGTAGACTTAACCTACTTGTTCTGTAGATTTCCGGATCTCGAGGTTAGATAACGTTATCAACTTATTAACATCGCTCAACAGTAGTTCATTTAGCATACCTAACCCCGAGTCTGAACTCATAATATCACTAATATACATATTTTCGTTTTTATAAAATTGCTTGCACAAAGCCAAACACGGTGTATCCTTACCCGAGATTGTTGGAAACATAATTGAAACAAAACCTATTAAGCTCCGTATTTTCTGACAGGTCAGTAGCTTTTATAAAGGCAACGCAGTTGGTGTGGGTTATATTTGATTTAACATAATCAAAAAATAAATCTTGTGCGTGGTTCAAAGAAAAATAATTCGCAAATTAGTCTGCAGGTATCCCACAGACCGGACAATTGGAATAATTGCAGCTGCAAAATGTAAGTATCAACAAAAACCAACAACAGCTATCGTCCAATGTTCTTCACGTGATATTAACTGAATTAAAAGGAGAATCAATTCAAACGAACTATGTGAAATTATGTCATTTATGGCCAGAAAATAAGGATAAATATGATCAGCTATCAAAATTGTCCACGTGTCAGCTGATAAGCTGTCAGGTGTGATATTTGCACAATTTTAAATTTTCCAAATTTCCGGGCAACTTTGGGTACCAGGGTTCTAAATAACACCCGTGGAGCCAAGACAAAATAACTAGGTTTTTTTTTTATATTTTTGTATCTGTCGCCAACTTTTGTTACTAAAAATTATAATCCTACTTGATATTATTCATTTGATGGATATCCACTACATACCTACACTATATTCCATGTAGTGTTATGGTGCAAAATATCCAGTGAATTTATTTATAAGGCAAATCATATCCAAATTGCCATCATTTTAATAGTAATAGACAATTGTCAAAAAAAAAAATTGAATGACGATTAAGGTTTGAATTTTTTAATAAGTCCGTTAAAGTAACACCGTTATTCGACAACAAGCATAACAAAGTTCAACATTTTTCAATAACCAAGATTAGTTATAATAAGGTTGTCTAGTAAAATTTAATTTTTCAGTTACAAGTGTTTACAAATATTACAACTATTAATGTATATGTATAAAAAATATGTAACTACAAAAGTACACTTTTTTTTTTTATAAATTTATACAAACATATGAGTGTATTTAAAAAGTCACCTATTTTACTCATTCAAACACATCTCAAGCGTAGACTTGGTGTATTATTTATTAATTTCATGACATTTTGGTTTGCCTCCTTTTGCCGAAACAGTCGGACACAAAGATCTTCCATTATCGTCGTCACCGCCAAACGAAGAAAACAAAAGAAATCCAGTGTCTGCTGCCGTGGACTTGGCACGGTTATGCCTTAACGATACTGATCAGGGCCCAGAAAAGAACCAAACATCTTGTGTAGGATTTATAATGATTGTACTTTTTCGTTACCGTTTTGGACATTTGTGATCCGACTTATACCATTATTGGCTTGACTGTCTTGATTCTTATTTCTAATTTACAGTAATAACTATTATATAGTGAGCCAGCTTAAACTTACTTTTTTTATAAACAATCTGTTGCAATTTGAACAATAAGCATATTATGTGAATATTGACATTTACCAAGTGGAACTTTTTCTAGACTATGAATTTAATTTGGTTAACCAACTAAGGTGATCTCTGCTCAAATTTTATCTTAGACGATGAAATCGGAGTGGAATCTTAAGTAGGATAGTTTGGCTTGGTTGTATAAGGGGCTGTAGTGATTGTGCTTAGGGTTTTTGATTGGTTGAATTTGATATTAACCGACCAAAACTTCAGGTCTACTACCTACTTTAAATCGGACGAATTAGTGTACTGTGTTTATGCTGAACGCATTTTATGTTATTATATTTCCATACTTTACCTATACTTCTTTTTACTATTTTTTTTTTTTAGAAGGGGAGATAATGTCGACCCGTCAAAAAGATAGTGTGGCAGACGGCAGTAGAGTGGAAATAACTGCCAGTTTTTTTTTTTCTTCGATGGATTTTCCCGTATCTACTATTGGCTCGCTCGTTTATAATAATATATATTATATTTTTTTTTATTTATTACATTCTTTAGCCTCCCCTAGAAGACCAACGCGCTAACGCCTTAACTGCTCGGCATTGTACAATGCACGTTCCCGCAGCCAGTAAATATATAATCCAATACTTCAAAAAAAAAAACGCCATAAGCCCTTTTTACTGTGGACTTATGGTCTGAAAATTGAATTTTTTTTTATATTTACCAGACAAAAACCAAAAGTACCTAGCTAATAACATAATTTATTACTATGCGCGTTTATTCCATAAATATCGATTTTTAATAGGATTGTTTTTTTTTTAACAGCTACTTTATCCAACTTGGTTTGAATACTTTCTAAAAATTGCCTATACTTAATAATTAAAAAAAGGTGGTTTCTAATAGCGGTACAGGTTCCCGGGCTCGGCTCAATTCAATTAGTTTTATAAGTTCATATATATTAGCTCCCACAGAGATTGTAGTAAGCTTTCAACATAAGAAAACAAATCAAATTTCGAAATCAGTCCAATAGATGCGCCATAAAGTGATTTTCTACTAAAGTAGCTTTTTATAAAACTTTTGCCCCGTTACTCGGAAAAAAATAACATTAAAAGTTTTGCAACTAGACAAACTCAATATTGGTTTACCCTAATATAAGATGGCGTACACAATGTGACTCGGAGATCAATTTTTTTTTTTTGCAAAGATGGTGTATCTTATGCCATGTAATAAATAGCTCTTTCGGTCCCCTCGCGCAGAATGCGGTCCACTCGTTCCATGATGGTTTTTGATCAAAAACACCTATTATAAAATCGATAAGAGGGTGACAACAGTATTATGCCATAGCCGGTTGTTCTTTAAACGTACACAAGAAGTAGTTTTTTTTTTTTTGACATTCAAATTTAATGCAAATTATTAATATTTATTATACAAAACGGATATGAAAACATTCCATTAAAAATGTCATTATTTCAATTCGAATAAAAATACTTTTAATGGCAATTTGAACGTTTGTCTTACGCGGTTTAAATACCACTATATAATATGGAAACGATTGATTATATTCAAAATAATTGTTCTGTTGGTCTCTGTCGTCGTTCACCTACCGTTTCCGTTCACCGTGGCGTGTCTCGAAAAGGGAAAAATACAATTATTTTCAATGCAGACCCTAAGTACAAAGACATAGATCATCCAATATAACACATACGTGCATACACTTGGTAATGCACGTGCGACAACGTTTACACTTGCACGCGCGCAGGAATATATATATATATATATTTTTTTTTTTACACGAGCTAAGCCTACACGTGTTGCGGCTTAAGCGCCACATCCCGTTCGGATCGTTATTAAAAACCAGAAAAACAACCCCCCCCCACATACCTGCCCCACGATTTATCGAAGAATCGAACCCCCCAGGGGAAGTTGTACCCCCTTTGTTTTATTAAGAAGCTCGGCGTTGGCCTTTTTTTTTGTCGCAAAATTTAAATTTATATCTTAAACTATATAATGGGCGGCAATAATTATTATTAGTGCAGCAGTCATAGGTGAACAGCTATTTACAAACCGGGAGGGTGTAAAATATGCAAATATACATTTTAGATTTAAGAACTTTTTATTAAAACACAAAGGACGTTCGATTTTCTATCTATTGGTATCGAAATGTGTATTTTGGAACAAAGTGGACTTATACAGAAAACTATAATAGTTTTTAGTATTTCAAAATGTTATGAAATAATTTTCGGTTAAAACCAATTTCTGTATGACGACCACCGTCTAAGATGGTTATTATCAATCGAGTAACACTAAAAAATAAAAATGTCAAGTTCTAAATAAAATCCTTAAAATATACTTTTAAAAAAAACTTGTCTTTCATCATTTCTATTTTAAATGTATTTAATTAAAAAAACAAAATTGGGTAGCTCTTCTAGTTGGAACTCTCAAACTCGAAATACAATTTAAGACAAAAATAAAAATACTTGGGGCTTTCATTCAAATCCACTCCATCTTACCCTATTATTTTACTCATTTATTTATTTATTTATTTATTGTATTTCAAATAAACGCAACATTATAAGACATTATTGTGAAATTTGGAAAAATAGAGGTACACTTTCCACTTAATCGAGCCGTGCTACTGCCTGTAAGGTAAGACCAGCATACATATACAGGGTGAACCAACTAACGTATCACACTCATTTTCTCTGAAAATATGAATATTTTTAAAACATTTTTGTTAACTTTTAGGTACATCTTTTACTACATTTTTCAATATTTATCCCCAATCCTTATAAGCCAAAAATGGGGATATGTTTTTAATTACATAAATTTGTAGACAAAAAATTAAAAAATAATGTTAGCGTTTAAATTTTTTATTTTCATTTATCTGTTCATTATCTATGACTTTGTAAAGACACTACATTTCTTCTTAATAATTATCATACTTCTTCGGTTTTCTAAAACCGGTAGCAAATAATATTCATATTTATGTTCGCATTGTCCAATTGGCGACAACATTCTAATAACTAGTAAGTCACTATGAAATATTTTTAAATAATGATAGACAAACGGTTCTTATCTGCAGATTACTTAGATTACAGGTTATTTATTATGTCTGACTATGATACAGAGTACGGTAACGCGTCGAGTTATTTTTTTTGCCTTGTAATAAAACTACTCGTCTTTGTGGTAACGATTGAAAATGAACAAATATTTAAAAATTTAAACGCTAACTTTTTTTTAAAATTTTTTATGTAAAAATGTATGTAATTAAAAACTTATGTTGCCATTAAAAAAAAAAAACCAAAAATACCCGTTTTTGGCTTATAAGGATAGATGATAAAAATTTTCAAAATATTGAAAAAATTATAGTAAAATATGTACCTAAAAGTTTGGGGGGAAAAAAATTTCTCGAAATATTCATAATTTCAGAGAAAAACGAGGGTCTACGGTAGTTGGATCGCCGTGTACGATCAAGACGATGATATTATTTATTTATTTATTTTCGTTTTCGTTATCGTATCCTATTGGGAAATTTCGATGAAAATCATCGCCTCGGCTTTGATTATTGCCGACCACCGGCTCATTGTAAACGCGTGGCGGCCGGCCCTCCGAGACCGTAGAGAGGCGCGGCGGGCGGGACGGCGCGGTGTGGCGCGAGTACGGCGGGGTGTGGGCGCGCGTAGGGCCGGGCGTGCGCACCGGCCGCCCGCGGACGAACGCAGCCGCCGCCGCTCGGCGTGCTCAAAGGACGCCCAACGCGCGCGACACATTATGGATTTGCCGAGCCGTCCGTCGAGTCGTCCCGTAGCCACAGCCATCGTCGCACCGTCTGCGCCGCAGTCGTCCCAGCCGAGTTGTCGTCGCGGAACATTCGTATAGTAAAAAACGAGATTCTATTTTTTTTATTTAAAAAAAAAACCGCCGTTAAAAAAATCGCCTAATTTTTTTGGCTTTCTCGGTAAAAAAAGTCCCCCCCCGCTCCCCCCCTCCACACTCCGCCGCAAACCGATGAGAAAAAACAGCCGCCAAGGTGGTCGGACCGCTGGCCAGCAAACGCCGGCGGGCAACCCGCTTCGGAATTAGTGTGAGTATTTTTTGTGTGTTTGTTTTTTTATCGATATAAGATATACGTATATAATTAGGTCCCTTTGCCACCCCCCCCCCCCATTTGCTCCCACGGTGTAGTAAACAAACGACGGAGGTCTCTAGTTCTAGAAACCGGCTAAAAGCAATTTTTCCAAAAAAATTTTAATTTCACATTATACAATAAAGAATTTTATCAATCAGATTTCCCAGGCACAGTTTTTTTTTTAGTTTGGTACAAAATATATTTAGTAACAGATATTCAATGATAGTTTTTTACATACAGTGTGGTCACTTCAAAATATGTTTTAGCCTATTTATTTCAAAAACTATACTGCTCAAACGTTCAAATACCAATATATTACCTATATTAATTAATCTTAAGTGCGCGGCGAGTCTGTGTACGCGAATGTCGAGTCCGCCGGACGGACTTGAAAATTAAAAAATAATAATAACTAAAATATTACACACGGTTAAGTGTATTGGCAGATATCGGTTGGATTAGGGGGGCTGGAGATTCTAAAAACCATATAAAACATTAAAAAATCAGCGCTAAGTTTGTTTTTGACAAATCTACCACTGAAAAATAAACGTAGGCGTTTTAAAAAGCAATCGTTTTAAGTTTAATATGGTTTTTAATATCCCAAGCCCACCCTCAACCCTTGGTCTCCGCCATTGGTCAATTGGGATAATATTGTAAACGAATAATATGTAAACGCGATAAATTTGTTTTTATATATTATGTGTAAAGAACCAACAATGTTTGTACAATGTTACGTGTATCGAATTAAACGCTTCAATTACTTACTTTTTTCGAAAAGTATCATTTACGCTCGTCTCCCCCTCTTCACATTCGTTTACAATATTACCCCACTCGATCCCATGTGTACCTATTTGATAAAAAAAAAAAAATAATCATATCTATAAAAATGATTTTTGCACGGAGACGCGCCGCGTTTTCCTATATTATTATTGGTTTACACGATAACAAAGAGGACAAATTTTCGATTGTTATATTCAGTTAATTAAACGGCAAAAATTTTACATTTTACTCCCCATGATTGATAAGTTTAAAATAGTATATATTAATATTGAAATATTCAGCCCTCACGAGAGCGACAAGAAGTTTAGAAACTGAAAACTTGTTATAAAACCTTTACAAATCCAGTGTAGCTGCTCACAAACATGAAATAGTTACCTAATTTTAAGAAATGTTACAACTTTTAACAGTTTATTATGTCCGTCGATAGTGTCAATCTAGCTATTTAATATTTTTATAGGTATATTGTAATGTTTTAATTAAATAGCTTTTTCCTCTTGGCCTAGTATTATTACTTTTGTAATATTATTGTGCGCGTTGCATATGGAGGTGGTGTAGTTGTTTTTTTGTTAAATAAAATATTATGATTGATTTAAAAAATTGTTAAAATCAATAAACGATTTTACTTGTGTAAAAATTAATGTTATGATATTTCCACAGTATTATGTAAACACAAAAAGGCTCCTGGCGAGCGAGATGGCTTAAGTAATTATCTGACTTTCCGCGTACAATACAATGTCCCGCCGGTGTACTACAGTGTATTTTATTAACCCTTTCAGCCATATAGTACATCCCAAGCACACACACGCCTTCGTTTTTGTTCTGTGCTTTATGGACATTATTTGTATATTATACGTTTTAAAAACGTTTTAAATTTAGTTTAATTAAATTCGTGACTGGAAGGGTTGTGGAGCAAGTCTTATGCGCTTCGTCGGTTCTTTTAGATGCGACCCCGCTTTATGTTTTACTGTGCCCCTCCCCGTCCATTACATTGTGACCGACGTTAATGTATGCAGGTGGGAACTATTTTGTTCATGGGCCGAGCATATTAAATATATAATAAACCTAGGATAATAAATCCGAACAGCATAACGAACAATTGAGATCACTTAAATTAAATACCGGACAAATCACCCGAGCATTAGGCTAATAATGCCTTTATATGTTAACTCGGACGTTGTACGATAATAATAATAATATCATACGCCGTTTGCGTTGAATTCAATTGGCGTTAAAAAGTTTACAATTGGAACCGGGTCGTTTAACCGTACACAAAAGTTTCCTATCTCGATCCACCAATTTCGGAGTACCGCTCATATACATATCAATATGCTTTATCCCTCGGGATAACCGTCGCGTCGGCTACTGGGATGGTGGGAGGGGGTGGTGGTCGGTAGACTAGAAAGGGTATTTCCGCGTTATTGCAAATATCCGACGGGGTTCGCACGGGGTCGATCGAAATTGAAACCGACGTCCGCGTAAAACGCCAAACCAAACTAGTTTATTCAATTATTATTATTATCGGGTAGTTTAGCGCTTAGTGTAGTATCTGGACAAACGTTTGAACCGTCGCCGCAATGTCGCCTTTGCATTGCCCCCAACGGTTTGCATTGACTCGAGTCCTTTTCGAATATACGAATATCCGTTGAATTGGATCCGCTGTAATCCTTCAGTCGCCACTAATTGATCAAGAGCCGGCCGGGTTCACGGACTTAATTCTCGAATAAATGTGTATAGATCTTTTGAAATACACTAGAGGACCTGATCGGGTAACTCTGCAAATTTACCATCTAACAGGCGTACTTAGTGGCACAACAGACCTAATCAACAACGGACTTACAAAGTTGATCCGTCAAAAGCATTCGACTTGAGAGAATTTTTCAGAATTTCATCGCTTTGCGGCCGTTGTTAAAAGCTGTTATTTCTCCAACGTCTAGTACACTGCGAGATTGCCGAAACGTTGGCAATCAAGCCGTTTCGACCAAGTGGGAGTGTCCGTGAGTCACATAAATAAAATGTTTCCTTTGATTCTTCGTCTAAAGAAACTGTGCCGCGACGCCCTCCGGTTTGGACTCCGGACAAAAATATTTAATTAACAAACGGACTCGGCGTCGAGTGAGAAGCTGTGTGTCGTCGCAGAGCGAGGGTGACCGTATTGGACTTGTCTTTCAATCTTAGACGAGGGATTTGAAATAACAATATTATTATCATCATGCCGTCTTATTTCCATCGCAACGTCAATCTCATTGCTTTGCCGTTAAATGTTCTTGTATTCATTCAAGTAATGCGCTGTGTATGTGCCCCTTTGCTATTTAACCGTCTAAGATTATGAGGGTTCTTCGAGCGTTTACCAATAGAAAATTACAAACGCAGTAACCTTTTGATCGTTGATCTGTTTAGGACCGGTATACCTGAGTTTTCCTAAAAACCCTACAACCTTCTTGGTAACCACCGCCGCCTCTTTGCTGTTTGTTCGGCGAACGGTGGTAACATTAGACCGAGCGGAATGAATAGGATTCAACGGGAGCACTTTTACGGAGACGTACACGTGCGCCTGTTGGTTTTCAATCATAATAATAGCGCACTCTTCTTCACTATTGTCACGACCGTTGCTGCTGGAAATAATAATAATTATGTCGAACCCCCCTAATTGCGTGTGCCGACAACGGGAAACGGTTAGCAGCAGAACAAGAGAGCCGCCTGGAATGCGCACACAATGGCCGGCCGAGGTCGACGTGCCCTTTGCTTACTTTATTAAACCCCACCCCCGGGACTGCTGCGTTTGAATCCCTGTACCGTTTACAGGTGTAGTAGGCCAAGAGGAGAACAAACAGCAGGAAGGGTCGGGAGATTATATTTTAGAGGACCGGGACGGGTCGAACATTTCAATGTTGGAATGGAATTCGAATGCGACACAAAACGACGCGACCGACCGGAAACGGTCTCAATCCTTTCAATCGAGCCGACCGGAACTCCGAGCAGATTTCCACATTAACCTCGGGTCAATACGAACTTGTTCGACTGCACGACGTCCGGAATAACTTAAATCTCGGCCTTACAAGACGTGTAACAGCTAGCCCCTCCATACGACTTGAGATGATTCGTTGACTTTCCTAGATCCACCTTCCGTCTAAACTAAAATCTAGTTACATAGCGATTAAATATAGGAATTCACATAAAGTTTTATTGATAATGGAAATATATTTTGCACCTTTAAAATGTATTTTATGTTCAAAGAGTCTTTGAAAACTTTTCTTTTTTTTCTGCCTTTGAATTTACCTTTTTTGGGCCTCAATTTCAATTACCTATAATTGCCCGAAAGAATCGATGATAATCCATTTGGGAACGCCCGAAGTAGACATTATGAAAACATTCAGAAAATATATATATATATATATATTCCATCGAAAAACGTTCATTGAAAAAGTGAATGGTTTTATAATAATAATTATAATAACGACTAATATTGATCAAAAAAGGTAACAATATTAGGTTAAGAGTTTACTTTATGCTGCAAAATAAAATATAAAACTTGAGAATTTCAACACAACTAGTCAATTTTTTTTTTTTATTACAGTCAACTTAACCTTTTCGAAGAAACAGGAATAGTGTAGTGAAAATAATTTTGTTTTCGAATCCACTAGAGTTGGACTAATGAGTTGACATCGGCTTGTTAATTCACTAAAAACTTTATCTTTTAACTTGATTTACCAATAGTTCGTTTGACTTGACGAAGTTGAAAGTAAAGTATTAACTCGATTTCGACTTAGCGTTGTAGTTTCATATTATCTAATTAATTAAACGAATATTTCCGCCGGGAAAAATGTAGACTTTGTACATTTTGTAAACCAACTGAAACGCGTGCGCCATTACTATTCGCAGTTGGTTTACTATATCAATACTACCTTTGCCCCTAAAAAAAAAAAAGTTTACATTACAATCAAAAAGGTTTCACAGTTTTGTAAACGGATTGCCTATGTTTTACCCCTTGATAAAAACCAACGCGTCAAGCCCTAATACTTTTAGGTCGAATCCTGGTTATTTTTTGTTTTAACTTGTTGGGATAAGTCGTACTGGACTAAATATTTTTTCGGTAACTTCTACGGTCGACTTGGTCTCGACAAATTGATTGAACTCGGTGCGTTTGTTTTTCTGTGTTTGTTGTACTACCACCCGCGCCCCCAAATGTTTATTTAATGCAAATCAAATCAGTGCCATGGATTTTCCGGAAACGTTTATTTTGTCGTTATATAAGCCGAAAAGTTTTCGACCAACGCGGTTAAAAAAAAATAATATAAGTAAAAAATATAGTTGCTTACTTTTCGGACGATCCGCTGAAAGTTTTGTTCTTTTTTTTTGCACTAAATTCGTTTTTTATACGCCGCGACAGAGTTAATAACCACAACAAAGCAAGTCCGAAAAAAAAATAATATAAAATATGAAATTTATATATGTATATATTTTTTTTGAACAGTTATATCTTAAGCTTTTGGGAGACTTCGTTTTCAGCTAATTTTCCTAATTACTTTCTAATTCTACTACCACTTAAACGTTCTGACAAAAAAAAACCAAGTTATTTTCTTCGCTCACCGATAAAACATGGAATTAGAGATATGTTATCTCTTATCACTAATCACTCGTCTCTTATCACTTACCCATTGTCTTTATTTATTATTATGAGTACGGGCTAAAAGCCCAATGGTCACATTACAATAATATAATTCATGTGGAAAAAAATAGTTTTAACATATTGATGATTACACATAATGGACATATTAAAAAACGGTACTGACACATAGATAGTTTTTATCACTTACCTCTTGTCTTTATCTGATAACTGAAATCTCTTATCGCTAGACTCTGACTAAAAGTGATAGTGTAACATAAAAATGGCGACATGACGTTGTTTGTATCCAGCCCAATCATATATCCATGATGAAATGATTTCTATATAGACTACTAGTACCGCATACTAGGTAAATTTAATTGAATAATAATGAATTTTACAAGTATTGATAGGTATTGTTTTGTAAAATATTGAAAAAAAAATTGTTTTTGTAATTAACATAGCGTGGTCGGGAGAGCATTGCGCTTTTGTCCTCCAAAAGGACAAAATGTTATTTAAATAACGTTTCATCGTTTATTTCTAGCATTTTGTCATAAATATTAATGAGAATTTAGAAATTTAGGATAAAATGTTATGTAAAAAGTCATCTAGATATAACATTTTTCAAGCAACAGTTGATTCGAATAACTTTCAAACAAGTTTAGCAGAAATAATTCAAAGCTATAAATAACCAAGCTAAATGAGAATTTCCCAGCAAGAAGATTATGTTTATGTCTTGAAATAGTGACTTAAAAAAATCGAGGAGAAATCTATTAAAGTCTTAATGTTCAAAGTATGTCGCTGTATGGAAGTGAGACGTGAAAAATACTTCTAGCTTTTAAGACATAAACACAAGAAGCTTTCAGAAGATGTCATAATAGAGGGTAAACATAGCAATTAAAAGACACGGGCTGCAGAATTGAAAAGGAATTATACCGTTATCGGCCCAAACGACAAACAAAAGCGAAAACGACGACGATGATAAAAAAAAATATTATTTTCAAAATGTGCGAAATTAAAAACACTCTCCGATAGGTATGAAGGGTTGTTGTTGTTTTTTTTATGCCTTGTTTTTGTGTACACACACATTGATACGATAATAATAGTATGTTTTATGCATATCATTTTAATATATTCTATAATATTATATTGTGTGGACGGTTTGGGACGCGACCGCCATACGAGTGGGTTCGGTGACATTTTGCGAAATCGTACCCTCGGGAAACGGTTTACCTGCGAAATGCCAAAATATAATTTTATCACACAAACGCCATTGTTGTAGCCGTATATAACGGTAATAGTATATTATGTTTTCGAAAAACAATTTTTTTTATTATTAATTACCCCGGCAAAACGTTTATACGTTTATGCACCGGACGAGGCGTCGTTTTTACTATACAGGGTGTTTCAAAAAGAATGACGGGGTTTTAAACGGCTGTAGGTCGTGAAGTATTGGACCTACAGCGCTCCGGTAGGGCTTGAATGAAATAGGGAACTGTCAAGTTTCGAATGACTGCCACTAGATCTACTAGATCACTACTATCATCAGTGCGCTGTAGGCCCAATACGACTTCACAACCTACATCCGTTTGAAACCCCGCCATTTTTTTTTTGAAACACCCTGTATGTTAATGTATATTTTTTAAACTCGGACCAGTGTTTCAAGATAACATTATATTGTTAGTCTTACGGTTCAGTTAGGTCTGCCCACCTTGGTGTATGTGGAAAATGGGTCGTGCGTAACACACCTAACGGCCTGGGCTTAACGGTTTCCAGGTGAATCAACAATTATTTCGAATTAAACGACCCGTTTTCGCTATTAATTCCGTATAATAACCGCCGTGGCGCCTAGCGAGGGGTGAGCAGGGTGGATTTCGCCCCGTTCGTATTATGGAGCTTCGGGCCGTATCGCCTTATTGTGTTATATTATTATTATAGGCGAACCCCGTAGGTATAGAGCCGTGGTACGGCACTTACGATTATCATTACTATTACCGTCAGACACGCTCCATCGAAATTCGGGTGTTTTAAGCTTAGGCGCCGGCCCGGATAATCCGGCTGACTCGAAGTAATGCAATAATATTGTGTTTCGCCACCGGAACGGTTCGTTCGATCGACGGCAAACGGATTACCTGATGCCCTGGCCTATCCTCCACCCGGAATGTCTTGGATAACTTTTGACAACTGCAACTGCAATCGGAGAAGATGTGCTCAGTGCAGAATACAGCATAGTTGAACCTAGGTGGAAAGATGCAACACGGTTAGGTTAGGTTAGCCGAGAAGGTGTCGTTCAAGTCCTCGTCGAGTACGAAACACCAGCGGTTCTTGTATTTGTACAGTTTTGTGAATTTTTATTATCATACGAAATGAGTGTTCGAGGTCGAACAAGAGAGACAATGTCAATTACTTTGAATACAACCGAAAATGAACTACAATTTTTAATTAATAATGTTAAACATCTTTAAATTTTGACCAAAAAAAAAAAACGTGGAACCTATTCAACAAAGTCCAAATGCATTGAGTTAGGCGTTATGAAATGTATGTGTCACACACTAATATTGAATCAAATTTACATAATTTACAAAAAAACTTACAATGTAAAACATTATCTGAAATTTTATCTGATAAATTTATTAGGGCTTTTGTTGAATAGGGCCCACATTTATTCAAAACGAGTATCATTTTTTTTTCTCAGCACAATAAGTACATAGATAATACAAAAATATCTTGGCAAGTAACGAAAGGGTGGTTGTAACCGACATGGTATTATTAATGGACTCGTACGAGGTGTTAAGGTGGCTATAAAAACGTTTGTATTGTTGTGCGACAATCTCTTTTACACTCGTGATTTTGAGGTCTTTATGCGGTGATTGATTTAAGATGGTGCTGAAGTTATCGTTGTGCGAGCAATGGATTGAAAAGTTTGTCCAGGACGAATATTCGATGGCTTGGCCAGTGCCCAGATTTCCTCACCGACAGAATACCCCATAGAGGCCTGATGCTTTGGAAGTAAGAAGTTTGGTTTTTAGATTAATTGTATACTTCAACATTGAACGGAGAAAGCGATGTGTTGAAAATGCAGCATTTCTTTGTTTATACTTAAAGCGTACCATTTTCTATTTTCAACGATTATTTGTTAAATTATTATATTAAAAAGTATCTTTTCCAAGAGGTTCTGATTCCCATACTTATATTGTTATTACTTACTGCAAGTTAATATATTCATAAAATACTATAGCGACTTTTTTGTTTTGCTTAAACGCTATCATAATATTTTATTAAAAACGTATACTTTCTCGAAACGTATTTTTCCCGGAAAAAGCATCGTACGCTCGATACAAGTTTTTAAAAATTCGAAAACCTAATACAATATACTTTAACGTTGCAAACGATCGAACTTATAAATCGTTTATATTAAATTTAATTTTAAGTATTCTTCTTTAAAAAAAACTTGTAAAGCTGTAAAGCCGCATCAACATAAACCGCGCTCTACTGGAAAAATTGCCTCTTGCTCGAATCGCGGGCTTAAATTTTTTTTTGATACTTATCTATACGACCAAAAATGATCTGTTTTCAAAATGCTGTCAAAAAGTTTGTTCATTTTTTAAATAAAACATTCTGTCGAGAGATTAAATGTTTGTACGAAACAATACTCCCCTCCACCCTGCATCGCATTTGTCATCACACATTGACCATTTCGGTGAATCCGACGGCTAAGTACCTAAGTAGGATTTTGTTCTTAAAGCCGACTTTTCTCGAATCTCGTTCGGCCTCGCCGAACACACACACGTCCGACCTTTGAACACGCGTGGTCTTCCGGTCTTCCGACCCGGGCGCGTTGGCTTCTTCTTTTTTTTCGGGGGGATGGGGGGGGGGGTGGTTAGGGATAATGGTCGGGGTACCGGGAGCGGGGGGAGGATTAATTCGGGAAAGTCGGGATAACCGTTTTTCCGGTGTTCATCAATCGTGCCCGGACCAGGGGCCATCCGTCATCGTTGCGCGCACAAAGCGCACCACCCTCGGCCCGCGGTCGACGGATAATTGGTTGTCTGCACCGGCCGGTATGGTTTTTATTTGTACGCTAGTGTGTATGTTGTTTATACGCAGGGGCTGCCTTTAATTATTATTATTAGTATATATCGTCATTTCGGATGGGCCCATTACACACACGGACACAGAGGAGTCGCAATCGCAGTCGCCAGATGTTCGCAGCCGTCGGGACGAGGCAGCATACGGACGGATTTTTATTATTAGCCGGGGCTGCTGGAGCATACGCTATCACGTAGAGATGCTTACGGGATAACGACCGCCGTCTCCCGATAGGACAAATAAAGTGATACCGTGCACCGCGTGCGGACCTGGTGTGTCGGTTGACATGAACATAATAATAATAATAATAACATAATGTCAAACAGCCGTGTCTCCCCGTTTTGGCCAGACACGATTGCGGTTTGTACCGTCACAGCCCTCTCCTCGTCCAAAGTCTGTCGGCGTGTAATAACCGAAGGGCTCTTAAACGAGACGGTTTCAAAAGACCATTCTTCATACCATCGTTCGTCGACAATTGGCGGACGGAAAAAACGCGGTTTACAATGCCTTTGTCCGGTTCGATACCAATGTCTTACGGCCGGAGGTCTGTCTAAAATTTGCATCATGAGTTTTGTTCTAACCGACAATTGGATCTACCATAACGAACGTCTAACCTAACGCCTTAATTTGTGACATCAAGGGGAGAGCGGTGGAACACAGATGAGCAGGGAGGGGAAGTGAAGATGAAGTAAGGGTAGGCAAGAAGAATAGAGAAGAGGCAGGGAAAGAGAAAAACGCTGCAGGGAAGTCTATAGAAACATGTTTATAGGACTCTGGTACTTTTGGTACTTTCATTATTAATCTCTTATCACTTATCTCTGATGTCTGTTCTCATTTAATTTATCTCTAATCTCATGTTCAGTAATAACTTGCCGCATAAATCAGCTAGCAATGAGCGTGGCCCATTTTTGTAAGGGTTAAATTTTGCGTACCGACCCCTCGCCATAAGACATATCCATGTCAAAAGAGAGGAGGGAACGGAGTAAGTGAGGAGTGGAGAAGAGAGAGTAGGGATGGAGAAGAAAAAAAGGGTGTAGGGTAAGAAGGAGAGATGAGAGAAAGATAAATAGACAAAGAGGAGAGGGACAAAAAAATGTGAGGATACATTTGAGGGGAGCAGAAGAGTGGGTAGGGGTGTAGACGAAGAATCCATGAACATTTTCTCCATGAACACGAATACGTCATATTGACTTGAATTAAACGTTTGGCTTGGGGGTCTGTCGGAAGTTAGGTCTAACCCACATCTAACCTAACCTGAATATTTTGTGACATCAAAAGAAGAGCGGTTAAAAAGAGAAGCACGGGCAGGAGAAGGGGAGGAGAAGAGTGGCTAGCGCAAAGAAGGAAGATGAACACATATTTTTAACGTGTCCGAGTGTGTTTTGTGTGTGATATTAAAATTGCATTCTACATAGGAGGTATAGGTACTATATAAGATAGGTACTCCGTACTGTATATGTTCATGAACCAATGTTTTCCCAGTCTCGTCGCTGCACCGAGCCGTTCGAATCTAACGATTAAAACACAATAACGTCTAGGTGTCGGATGCCTATGCCGTGTATAGGGTGAGCCGTATGAAGGAAACAGAGTCCCGGCGTTCCCGGCCAGGGTTTATTCGAATAGGCTTTTATTGATCCCGTCGGTAGCGACGGCGGCAGCGGCGGCGGTAAAGCGACCACCGTCACCCGCATTCGGCCCAGGCCGCCGTCGTTGCTCACACCGCCTGCCGGTGTGTTTTATGTATCTATATAATATGTGTATATATATATATTGTTGTGTATACATAACAGTATAAATCGCCGGCAGGTAGGTGCAATAAAATGAAATCGAAGCGCGACCCATCGTAAAACTAAGTCCGGGTCGAACTTATATATTATTGCAGCAGCCAAGAGAGACCGGTGGACGGTATCGGCGTTACGAATCAGAGGCTGTGTGGAAACCCGCGGAAATTCCATGTAAAAAACAACAACACCGGTTTTGCAAAGCCGGTCCATTTGTTTTACGGGCTATGGGAAATAAAAATTACTAAGAGCGCCGATAAAAATTGCCGCCCGGAAACGATATCGCTTCCGCAGACTCGCACAAAGTGTCCTTACTTTTCACACGACCGACCAAGTCTTCGCCATCAGTCTCGACGGTTTAACTCTTGCGCTCGCCCGCCGTCCTTTACCACCGTCTGTTTTGCGATTTTATTTTAACTACCTCTCACTCTACCATACGTCATATTCATCCGTTGTGATAAATCAGACGGCCCGTTTCTTATCTCCGACTTTGTTTAGTGCACTCTCTCTTCGCTTGCAACACAATTCGTTTGTCCCGCCTAAACCGCACACGACCGGCTCAACTTTGACAGTCATGACACTCTGATATCCACCACCTACCCTCCTCTCCTTTTTCCGCTAGCCAAGACATAAACGTAGTACTTGCGATCGGGCGAAATGCAAAATTGGTCATTTTGGGCGTGGTCATTTTGGCGTTATCTCTTTTGGACGATTCAGTACTAAAAATAGAACCCACAAACCCTACCGACTGTAGTCTAAAATATGTAGATGTAGAAATATGCGAACCAACTTACATTTAAAATTAAAATATACTTAACCTTAATTGAACGCCGTTGCTGCACTGTTATATTGTCTCAGTCAGTCTAAAATTTTTCAGTAACAATGTTGAACGCTGTATCTTGTCAAATATACATTTTATGGCTTAGCCAAAATAAAACCTGGTTGTTATCAATTTAAATATACCGTTGGAGCTTAGATGAATATATTTTATCTTATGCAAATAAACTCAAGTGTCTTATTATGTAGTATTTGATTTAAATTAGATTGAATTTCCAAACGAAATGTTTACCTTATATATGTTGTCTAGAGCGAAACGTTATAAAATAAATATTTATCCTTTTTTTCGTTTAAAATTAATTATACTTTATTTGTATACGTTACCCCACGACGTACTGTCATACATTCTGTTTAGGACATTAAAAAAACTAATTAAATAAAAATAAAATATGTATATAATTGTAACTTGTAACTATTATCGCTGGCTAAATGTGTGTGTGTGTGTTTATTTTAAAAGGGGAAATGCGGATCCTCGTTTCGTCAAGAGAATAAAACTTTTGTGGCACTAGGTATGATGTGAGGATATATTTTGTTGGTTCTTTTTTTGAATGAAATAATAATAACGATAAGGCCCTGGGGGGAATGGGAGTGAAAATAACGGTTGGCAGGAATGTTGTTGTAACGTTAAACGGACCGTTTGGTGTAACAATATTATCGTTTGGCTAATGAACGTGTTGATGTTTTAAAAGACCCGGCCGGGCCCAGAAGCCGAGATTATGATAATCGCAACAATAACAAGAACGAGAGACGACCGACCGAGGATAATGATTTCAAAATATGCAAAAATCATTTGCATATTTTAACGCGGTCCGGGAAGTATACATTATTATATTGGCGACGGTGAAGTGTGGAAGAAACGAATGACAAAAAAAAAAGTCCCAAATTAAGATTCTCGATGACTTGGTGAGAATCCGACAAACCGGCTAATACGATTGGCCGGGGGTTGGTTCGTTCGTTTTTTAAGCAACCCATTATTATTATCCCTCTTTTCTTTTTCTTGTTTTTAATAAGCTCCGTTGTTATTTCGGCCGGTGACTTTGCTTTTACCTGAACGTTTTTTGTTTCCAAGAACGGTTTTGTCAAATGTATTCCTTATGGATTCGCCTCGGCCGACCTGGTCTGTTTGAATATTTTAAAAGACACTTGGTTCATAATTTTTTAAACAGCCCCTTGTACTCATAATTTCATCGTCGCCCCCCCCCCCCCCACACACACACACTATATTTTTATCTCTTTATTATGGTATAAAAGAAAAACTTGGGGTAAAAATTTTATCTCACTTAAACATAATCAATTCGTGAAGGTTAATTTTTTTTTTCATTTGTTTAATAAAAATATATTGTTAAGTATAGATATAAAAAAAAAAATACATATAAAAAACGCTAAACCATAGATAAAGTTATTCTTCATACATTGTGAACATTTTGTAAATCTACCGTTCATACCGGCCAGTCACATGGCTTGTCCCTCGAAAAGCAGTTTTAATGAGGGAAACAAATTGTGATATTCTGACAAAACAAATGGCATTCAATAAAATATCCTCTCGTCACTGTATTAATAAGTATACACTATAGTTCAAGCTCTAAACGAAGATTGTGTGAAACAGCTTATGTACGAGTCCGCAACCAGATATTTTATCTCTTATCTCTTATTTCTCTTATATCTTATCTCATCTCTTATCTCGTCTCTTATCTCATCTCTTTTCTCATCTCTTATCTCATCTCTTATCTTTTATCTCTCTTATTATATGAGATAAATTATCAGACATTTTCGTTGGGTTTTTTCCTGTCGATTTTTCAGGTTGTGTGCCAAAGAAAAGACATGAAATGTCAAAATTGCCTGTACTTTACACATTAGAAAAGGGCTAAGTCACTTAATTAGATCTATGTACTTATTAGTGTTTATTTAACTGTATGCGTTTATATCAATTGCGCGATTGATTCACAGCTAGCTTTGTTATTATTTTTCACAATATAAAAGTGTTTACATAATATTATAATAACGATTCGAAATCATCCGGACCGTCGAGCTCGACTAATCCGTTTCGATTTGTTGTTGTAAACGAACCGTCAGGTTTTACACGTGCAAATAAATACAAATAAACGGCAAATACACAAAAGGGGTGTTTTTTTTTTTGGAGTGTTTACCGTTTTCAAGATTTAAATTCATCGCAACTTATCCCGAATCCTCTTTTGTTTACCGAGACAACCGACGACTACCGAAAGGCGGTTGTGTTCGAGTTGATACGTTTTTTTTTTTTTATCTCTTGCCGTTCATAAAACATGCAAAGGATTTTGCCGAATAGAACATAAAACAACATACCGTACACCGCTTTACACAACCCTACACACGTGGATTCGGATTTGCCGGCAACAAAGGCATGTGTAAAATATCGTTTACACAGTATAATAATAATAATATGTACGTACATTGTACACCGGCTAATACATCATCAAACTGTACTAAACGTCAGTGCTGGGCTAAAATCAGTATCCGAACGTGTCAAAGGCAATAGAAACTCCAATAACGTTAAATTGATTGATCGACCGAATGTATTAACATGTACCCTACGTTATTATTATGGTTTTGTAAATGCTGTATTTCGTTCGCAGTCATCATAAATAATTACCATACACTGAAAATGGCGGAATCGCTGGCAAGAGATAGATTTTTGGACGGGCCAAGCCGCAGTGGCCGGACACCACATAAGACAATTTTGTACGGTCAATAATAACCTTTTTTTAATAAAACTTACACTTAAAAAGATAGAAAAACCTAGTTATTATTGAAAAAACATTTAACCGTGGGTATGTTATCTCCCTTATCACTTATCTCTAATTTCTTATCACCTATATATAATCGCTTATACCTCTATCCCTTATCTCATGTATCTTATACCTTATCTCTTATCACTTATCTCTAACTGAAAGTGAAACGCGAGAATGGCCACGTGAAATTGTTTGTATCCAGCCCAACAACATATCCGTGTTAAAATGGCCAAAAAGTATAATATATTCTCAAAATATTTTTTTTTATTAATAGGTTTCAAATTGAGCATAAGTTGATTGCATATTTTATTGATGGCATTTATTTGAAAAAAAAATTAGAAGTTTTGGTTGTCTATTTTATCGAAGAAAAAAAAACACTGTTTAAAAAAGTTAATACATTCAGAAATGTAGAATAATTTGAAATTTATGTGTTAGTAAAAAAAATAACTTATAATAAATTAGGCAACTATTTATTATATAATTCAATGTATATTATTAAGCATTTATAGCGATACGAATTACTGAATTGAAGTGATAAAAATATCTTATTTTGAACATTTGTACTTAAGAATTCAAATAAGTTCCAAAAGCTATTGACTACCACTTGTATACCTAAATCCGAATTTTTTTTAAAACATTTTTTTTTGTTTTGTTTTTTTTTTTTATTATTGTTTAATTGCCCATCATAATTAAATATGTTTTATTTTGTTTAACTTTAAAACATCAATTTTTTTTTTAAATTTTTTTATCACTATTATGTACTTTTTTTTTCTTGTCTTAAAAACGTATGTCGTTTAATTGATTATTATGCTGTGTTGTATTGGCTACTCGAATTATTGGGCAGCTCACTTTCTATTATTTTATTAATAAAGTTGTTTATATATATATATATATATATATATATACATATATATATATACATTAAAACTAAGTTAATACATATACTTAACTATGGGATACAACCGGGTCTATGAAATAATATTTGTTCAGTTTAATAACAGTTGTTCTTATTGTGTAAAACACTAATACATATTGTAGTTGTGACAAAGTGAGTTTTCTTCATTCCGATTGTGGTGAATAAGCTAGAAACAAATGTATTTTGATCATCATAGACGTTATGAAAATTCGGCTTGTCCGGTTGTTGCAGGAAACTATTTGGATTTAAAATTTGTAATTATATTTCATAATCAACAACAGGTCGGGAACAGTTTTTTTTCTTCAAGTTCTACCAACGAACCCAAACGAACCGGGTTTGATTGTAAGCAACTGTAAGCACTACTGTTGCTTGCTTCGGTGGGTAGTTTTCGGACTTGGCAGGAATTGGCCGCCAGCTTAGTAGGTTTGGTTCGCGTGCTTAGACGGTGTTGTAAAGAACTCAATTTCAAAATCAATGATCACACATCACACCGCGACCGTGTAATTATTTCCGGGCAATGAAAAAAAAACTCCAAGAAAGATTCCTATCGCTGTGGCCGTCGTCGAATATGTCGTTATTATTATTATAACTATTATTATTGATACTTTTATAGTTATTATGTTTTTTTTTTATTATTCTGACGTTTGCTTTGCCTCGAAGTCACGCTCCAAACTTTGCGCCCAAGTCGTGCGGCGACGACAGGGCACGACCGACCCTATTGCTTTCTCCTCTGCCTTCCGTGATGGATACCCTTTAATAATAATAACAATATATATATAATATATAATCTTATTATTATTATGTCTTTATCGGATGCGCTCTTGACGACCGCCACGAATGTTTGACGTGCGCAAACAACGTTATTGCCAAAAGGATTTTTCGGTTTATTTGCCTTCTCTTTCAAAAAAGAAAAGAATCAAAAAAATAGTTTATACACATAATATATATATATATTTTATTTTTTTATTTACTCTGTCGCGTTATTATATTAAACCGCGTCCACTGTACTTTGTAGTATGCGGCTTATGTGTACAGGATGATCCAACTAACGTAAGACACTCATTTTCTATGAAAATATGAATATTTTAAGAGTTATTTTTTTTCCTTTTTAGGTACATATTTTACTACATTTTTCAAAATTTCGATCACCTATCCTTACAAGCCAAAAAGGGGGATTTTTTTTTAATGGCAACATATGTTTTTATTTACATAAATTTGTAGACAAAAAATTTAAAAAAATGTTAGCGTTTGAGTTTTGAATTTTCATTTATTCGTTATGACTTTATTAAGATTTGATTTTTTTACTGTATTTCTTAATATTTTCATTCGTTACCACAAAGACGAGTAGTTTTATTACAACGCATAAAAATAATTTGACTTGTTACCGTACTCTGTATCATAATCAGATAATATAATAAATAACCGGTAAACTAAGTAACCTGTAGATAAGAACAGTTTGTCTATCATTATTTCAAATCTTCTTTGATAGTGACTTCTTAGTTTTTATAATATTATCACCAATTGGACTATCCGATCATAAATATGTATTTTATGTGCTACCGATTTTGGAAAACCGAAGAAGTATGATAATTATTATTAAGGAGAAATTTAGTATCTTTACAAAGTCATAGCTAATGAACAGATAAATAAAAAATTCAAACGCATATGAATACATATGCAACATATTATGAAGGAAGGCATTTTCTAAAAAATTAGTAAAATATGTACCTACAAGTATATATTATGTAGGTAAAAAATAATTTCCAAAAATGTGTTCATATTTTCCGAGAAAATGAGCGTCTCTTACACATCAGATGGATCACCCTGTATATATAATATATGTTGTACGTGCGGTCTAAATTGACGAAGGAGATATATTATTATTTATTCTCCAGAGGGAGATACTATCACCTATACAATATCAGCCGGATTTACTATCTCGCAGTATCAATAAGGCAATTACGGTGGTAAGATAAAAGTGGGGGGGGGGAGGAAGGGCAGTTTTTATTGGATTTTACAGGACCGACGCTATATCCCGCGGGTAATCGCCACGGGAAAACGGTTTTAAAATGCTTATTACTATTATTTTATTACCCGCCGTTTTTGGGCAGGAGAAAACACTATCACACCTTCAACAGCGTGAGAATTCCAATTTGCCCTGATGTATTCCGCGGTCCACCCACCCCCACACAGCTCTCCCGCGGGACCTGACGGATCCCCGACGTGTGCCGGCTAGTATGGGGAAAAAAACACAAACTTTTTTCATTATAATTTTGATTTTGATTTGTTTTTTCGCCGGCTCGCTGTCACGGGTGTACACTCAGCCGGTCGTCGTCGTCGTCGAGTCATGAATATGTTAACACGATTTTTATTTTCCATAATGTAATCACCACCGGGCTCGGGCCTCGTCAACTCGGGTTTTGTTTTTAAATAACAGTGGAAAAAAATCCCACGTCACAACGGTATAATAAGGTCTCTCTCCGCGAGAAGACCTATCCGGCACGAACATAATCGAATTATTTTGTTTTCTCATTTGTTTTTGTATTCGAGAAAAGAATTAAATTCTTCTGCACAACGAGGCCGCCCTCCAGGAATACCGTCCGTCTCCGTTTATGTCAACATAAGCTGTACGGTTTCACGCATAGAGTCAAGCAAACATGTCGACGTTTGGCAAATGTGTGTACATAAATTGTATCCAACCGTTTTCGATCTTCGATCACTATGATTTGTCTCCTTGTGTTCTAGCTGGTCTACCGAGACTCTGATTTGTTTTGCCGTCACTGTACATCATCTATTTAGCAGACATATCGTCTTGAATTGGTTTTAGTTTACAAAACTTGAGAAAATCGCTAGAAAAATATTTACGTACTTAGATTCTTGTTAGTAAAGATTCTTGTTCCCAGTATGATTATATTCGACTGGAACAATTTTGGGTAGAGGTCCTAAGAAGCTTAACTCGCCCCACTCGGATAAAACCCCTTTCGTTAACGCATAAAAACCGGCTGACCGGAAAACGATAACTAATAAAATTTCAGATACAAGGCAATAAAAATTGTGCACTTACCGACCGCCTTGCGGAATATAATAACAGCGGGTATGATACGATTATCGACTGGTATTGGCTGTATTTCACCCTTCGATAAAAAAAAAAGCACTTGGCCTTATCCGCGGCACGTCTCGTTGGCAGGTGAACCTCATACGGTTATTTCATAAAAGCACTCTCACGTCGTAAAGTTCTATGTTTATCCGACCGGCCCCGAGGCGTAAGTACATCAATATGACCGTCGAAGGCGCGCCAATTTTCTCAAGGGTCGATTGACGTTTATTTACATTATTACTGTTATTCAATGAACCACAAAAACCGCTATTAGTGCGCCTTGCGGGAGACGCCCTTTTGGCCGGGACAGCGCCGTGAAGTTCGCCGGACCCATTAAAGTTTCTGACCGTCTATGTGTTTGGATTCAATTACTTATGTGCGAACCGTGCAACACCGTGTGCGCCAATTCATCTATGATAATCGGTCAATTAAACTCGATTCGTGAGAACGCGCCTTTAAATATGGCAAAGTGATTGATTAGGTTATATTGTTATTATATTAGATGTGTACACGCTGTAAACTTAAAACGGTCGACGAGGACGGTTTTCCTTCTCTCGGCGGCTTTGAATTACACACATCGGTGTGTGTGTGTCGTTTTCAAAGGGCTTTTCTCTCTCTCTCTCTCTCTCTCGAGTGTATCTCGGTTAAAACTCTTAACGTGTAGGGTTACACGTTATTATTATTATCATCATCATCATCATCATCATTATTTTATTATCGCGTGTAGCCGCCATGCTCGTGCAACATACTAGGTACCGTGTGACAAAAAGGGTTTTATATATAATATATGATAAAGGTAAAAGCAATAGTACATTGTGTGTGTGTGTGCTCGGTACGACACACTTTGTGCCTAAAGGTAATTGTACACCTTTGTGTATTGTTCGGCTGGGTGCAAAACATGAAAAGAGCATCTCCCGTGCGAATGAATGTCGTTTGAAAAACCTAATGAAAATGCACGTTGGCTACACTGTATTATATTACCGCCGTTTAAACAAAGCAAATATCTATTGGAATACATTGGAATTTGACTTGTACAAAAGTATACCGAATGTGAAAATAATGGTAACCGTTTGTTAGTTTATTATTTTTTTTTAATTTTAATTTTAAATAACTATGACTAATTTTGATTTTTTTGTATTGAAAAATTTCAAAAAAATATTGACGAAAAAAAGTACACGTTGAAATATAATTGCATATGGTTTTTGATTAAAAAAAACCCTTAATTTAAAGTTTTATATCTTTAAATTATGGTTTTTTGAATTTTTTATTTAATTCAAATCGAGTTGAAATCATAATGGAATTTATTAAGTAGGCAACAGGAACCTATCAAAAAACCACCTCAAAATTAAATTTTGTTAATCCAAAAAGGAAGCGAATCTTGGTTGTTATAAGACACGATTTTAGCATTTTTGAGAAATGATAGTGTAATTTTTTATACGGTATAATTTTTTATATTGCTGTAAAGTCACAAAAAACACTAAAACGTGAATTTTGGGAAATCAAATTTTAAATTTAATGTGCTATTTTATAAAAAAAATAATATTTAAATATAGCAATTTAAAAAAAAAAAAATTTTTAATTAATTATAAGATAATATTATGGTTTAAAAATAAAACATGGTATAAAAATAATATATATATATACAATTTAAAAAATACTTCAAGAATAGTTTTATAAAAAATGTATATTTACAATTTTTTTTAAATATTATGTGTACTTTTTGACATTAAAAAAAACGGTTATAAAGTATGCCAAGTTAAGGTGACTGGGGTGATGTTTGTTGACGTCAAAGCGGGTTAACTCAATTTCGGAAAAACCCGGTTGGTTTTACGGGTTTGTTTACGGTGTAGGTGTTGATTCGGGGGAAAACAGAAAAAAAAGAAACGTTAAACGTTGTTAAAATCTCGTTTGCCAAGAACGCCGCGGGGGAAACCCAGTTGACGCGTGGAGTTGATCTGATTATCTCTCCGGTACATCATTGTCATGTGCTGTAAATTGAACACAAGCTAAGAGCACTTAAAGTTAATTTGCGATGCACGTACTCACGCCTCGGTCGCACAGCTTTGCCATTAGCGACACTGCAGGCCGGCCGGATGTACACGGTGACATTAAACGGTAGACCGTCGAAGGCTTTTAACGTTGTGATGGTAATAATCATAATATTTTCGTTTGAAATTATACTCATAACAAGTAATATGCTTGACGACATAATATCAGCTAAAAAGGAATTCTCAAAGAAAAATAAATGTCACCTCATGTTTTCAAACTATTAGCCGCTTGTACCACCTAACACCATCAAAGCTAAAGTGCTGTCAACCTTGATTTTTTTGTTATTGTCGTTTTTCATTTATTTCAAGCACTAAAAATACCTAAGAATGTGAATACAATCACTACTAAGGTTAACCAATAATTTTTTATTTGTTTTAAACGTTGCATACATGTCTTTAGTAAAAAAACAATTATGCACGATTTTTAGTCTATTGGCAACACTTATTCGATAGGATTTTTATGAACCCCTAAACGGGATTTAATCCTTCTACCTTACTTGTTTAGGTAGAAAATTTGCCGTCAACGCAATAATATTATTGTTTCTATACACAGTCTTAAACTTGATTCTCAATAATATAACCTAACAAAGTAATGAGGATTAAATTGGAGAAATTTGTTTGATATAGATACTAAAATTGAAAGAGTCCAAAACAGTGTAGGTTTATCAGCTAAAAGCATTTTAATTTAAAACATAATTAATATCATAATTATTTAAAATAAGAGTCAAACGCCGATGAAAAAATTGTTTTTTTTAACGTCAAACGAAATCCAAAACAACATATCAAACGTTTTACATGACTAAAACATTTTTAACACAACATTAAGACGTATCAGTAGAAATATCAGCTTCTAATTTTTTTCACATCGATATGTCTTATGGATATATTTTAATTTGTAATATTCAATTTTTTATAAATTGTTGTCTTATGTGTGTACTTAGACAATAACCCTGGAGTAGCGGGTTCTCGGAAGTTGGTCCGTTTAATTTGTATGTCTTACAAGTAGGAAAAAAAAGTTAGCCCCACTAGACTGCATACGAAGGAGATGAAAATTATTGCGGCACGCGTTCGAGTGTAAAGTTGTAAGTCAATTTGTGCTTAGGGAAAACTTTTCTCGGTATTACATTTAAAACAAACCAAATTGGGTATTGTGCGGCAAACTTGATATTCGCGAGAAGAGTTTATTTCGTGTGTACGTGAAAGCTAACAGTTCTACTTTTCCCATAACGCGTTTCGCTCGGTGGACCGAGTTGAACCCAATGGGAAATAAAAAAAAAATAAAACTTCTTTAGCACTTACTAAAACAGAAAAAAAAACGATAAACTTTTTACACCAGCGGTACTTTAATTGACTTTAAAAGTCTAAATATAACGCATTGCAGTTTACACGTCCGTTTCAGCAATTGGATGGTAATTTCGGTCTAAGGGTTTGTCTAGTGTGGTGTTCTATTTTACTTTTAAATAAAAATATTATACCCCTAGGATTTTCGGTGGTATTTTTTTCTGTCTTACCTTCCCAAAGGGTTGGTCAGTAAATAATACTATAACTGAGATATCCGATATACTTTATTCGGCCATGTTTATTAATTATCGGGAATTTCCCCTTTTCAAATGAAAATCAGATTTTTATTTTATCAACCACAAAATACATTGATCTCATTATAGCGCATAAAATGATACAAACAAAATAGAACAAAAGCTAAAAGAATATATGTTACATTATTTTTAAAAACTCAAATTTTAGTTCATAAACGGTTAATACATTTTAACGAAACACTTATTTATCCGTATGTTTTTTCAAGTTTTCATCAATTTTCAAAAGCGAAATTGATCGCAGCCCCAATAATTTATCTATGAAAAAAACTTCATGAAATATGCTTATCTTTCGTTTTTTCATCAAATTTTATTATATAAAAACGGGAATTGCCACTTTTGTAAATGATAATGATGTCATCACTTTCAATAGTACAACATCTTATATGGTGTCTATTGATTTTCAAAACGGTATCTAGTCAAAACATAATATTCAAGTGAATCGTAACAAGGTTTCATGATAGTTCATTTACAAAGGTACAAAATATATTTGAAAAAAAGTTTTTAATTCCTGCTTTCATGGGTTATATCAATTGTGTTTTGTAAACATTTTTTAGCCGAGTCTGCAACCACGAAAGAGCATTTTTATGCCTCGTTGAAGTACCGAATACATTTTGGGTAGTGGGGGAATTATAGATAGTGATATAGTATATTAACAAGCAGTAAAAAGTTAGTATCTAAGGTGGCTAGTATATTAAAACATATCAAGTTTCTGGCTAATACTTTAGTGTTTAATATCTGGCTTCAAAGAATTCATAAAAATATGACCTCTTAAATTAATTTTAGTTCAGTTCTGGTTTGAATGTTGTGAATGTAACATATGACGATTTAACAAAATAGTGTTTAATTTATAAACAAATTTACCAGCCATACTTAACGGTCATAAGTTAAGTTAGCGGCGGCCTACAATAAAACCATATTGGATATATTGTTACGAAAAATGCTTCAAGGAGGATCGATTCCATCAGATTTTGATCTGCCGGACAAATGGAAGTTTATGTATAGAATGTGGGGAAGTATTGTCGAACTGCATGTCGCTCTGGGTACTTCGTTTTTCGTCAGACTTCGGTCCGATCCGGTTGCACAGAAATTTGCGACCGAAATCTTGCCGGATATTTTGGTAGGAAAAGGCCCGAGTCCGTTGGCCAGTGAGATTGGCGAACGCTTGCGCATGGCATTAGGAAACGGTAGGATGGTTGATGCGCTTATCCGAAACGATACACCTAGCCTAGTCGACGTGATCAATGATCTATGCCAAACCGATCCATTCGGTACGGCTTATTCATACGTTAAGGATGTATATGAACGATTTCCACAATGGTTGGAAACAAACAAAAGCGAGTATGGCCAAGAAGAATTCGAAGGATACGTAAAGGCTTTTGACGGCACCAAAGAAGTCAAAGATTATTTGGAAACCACCAAAGACGAATTCAATGAGTTTTTTACGTGGTGTATGCAAAATGCGAAAACATTGTATACGGATATTATGAATCAAGCAGCCAGTGAGTTAGCGCATAGAACAAAAAGCGACCTCGTAGATGAGATGGGCAAATTGACATTTTCTTTTGCTAATACCATAGTAAACGACGAATCGTTTTTTGTAAAATTATTTTCCAACAGCGTAATTTTATTGAATTTAATTAACAAAATGCAAGCGTGTGACAAGATTCCACGGGAACTGGTACGAGAACGGTCAATTCAGTTAGCGGCGGATTACAATAAAACCAAGCAAAGGTTGGATAAATTGTTTCCAGAAAAGCTTCAAGGAAGATCGATTCCGTCAGATTTTGGTCAGTCGGACGAATGGAAGTTTACACGTACAATATGTAATTGTTATATCGAACAGCAAGTCGCTCTGGGTAATCCTTTATTGGACAAACTTCGGTCCGATCCGGTTGCACAGAAATTTGCAACCGAAGTCTTCCTGGATATTTTGGTAGGAAAAGGCCTCAGTCCTTTGATCAGTGTGATTGGCGAACGTTTGCGCATGACATTAGAAAACGGTACGATGGTCGATGCGCTTAGCCGAAATGATACACCTAGCCCAGTCGACGTGATCAATGATCTATGTCAAACCGATCCATTCGGTACGGCTTATTCGTGTGTTAATGATGTATGTGAACGATTTTCACGATGGCTGGAAACTAATGAAAGCGAGTACATCCAAGAAGAATTCGATGGATACGTAAAAGCTTTTGATCGCACCAAAGAAGTCAGAGATTTTTTGGAAGTCACTAAAGACGAATTCGATGAGTTTTTCACGTGGTGTATGCTAAATGCGAAAACATTGTATACGAATAATATTATGAATCAAACGGCCAGTGAGTTAGGGCAAAAAACGATAAATGACCTCATAGACGAGATGGGCAAATTGACATTTTCTTTTGCTAAAATCATGGTAAACGACGAATTGTTATCGCTGAAATTATTTTCCAACGCCGTAAATTTATTGAATTTAATAAATGGATTGCAAGCGTGTGACAAGATTCCACGAGAAATACTACAAGAACAGTCAATTTGAAAAAAATTTAAAATTAAATTTAAAAATATACGAATCATAATTTACTGTTAAATTACTTCTAAAATAATACATTTATATAATATGTAATATAATGTTATGTTGTTCACCTTATCGAGGATCTGATTTATTTTTCAAGAAGTATTAACAAGGTGTTCTGCTTTGGACTGTCTTTAGCTTCAGTGTTGTGTAGCAGATATATTCGGGACTTCTTCTTCTTTATCTTTGCCTCACCCTCCACAATACATGGAGTTGGCCTCCCTTGTTCTACACTTCCATAGAGCTCGGTCTTCTACATCTCGTTCAAACACTCCAGCTATCGTCATATCACTCTCTATTCCGTCCATCCACCTTTTCTTTAGTCTTCCTCTTTTTTTCCTCTACAATCATCTTTATAACACCTCTCACTGCCTCTACCTTATCTCTTCCCATAACATGACCGAACCATCTTAGCCTATTCTCTCTCATTTTCTCCACAATTGATGCAACCCCTAGACTAGCCCTTATGTATTCATTTCTTATTCTATCTTCCCTAATCAACCCACTCATCCATCTTATCCATATTATTGATGTATTCGAGACTGCTAGGCCGTTATCTTTGATCAGTTTCTAAGACATTTCTAAGATATTAGATAAATCATATGCATTGTTTCTGATTGCTTAGTACGCAACAAACATAATATAATAACCTCATTCTTGACAAATCGTGAAAAACCCACAATCAAATCACAGAATTTTCAAATTTACACTTAGGTACCTTCATTTTTTAGTAATTGGGCGGATCTATTGAAATTTATTTTTTAGTTTAAATCCAATGATGGCTTACGGTTTTCTTGACTTGTTCTGATTTTCTAAATCGGCAAGTCTACAAAATATACTTACACCAAATATAATTTTTCCAAGTAAGCTAATCAAAATAATTATGATTAAATTAATTGGCGCTACACTTGACACTTACCGGCAAGTACAACAAATATGTATTAAAATTACGCCTAAACGGCTATGGCCTCAGAAAGTCCTCTGATTCGGATAGTACCCAGGATTATCTCTATACCCGATGACTTAACTGGGTGGTTGGGCACAAGTCAAAAAAAGTATTTTCAAATTAGAAATCAATCGACTTGAAGTTGATAAGATCAAAATCGGATTAGACTTTTGTACTTCAAAAAACAAAAAAATAGTTTCTTTTGAATATTAAATTTAACGTGAAACCGAAAGTATACAGATTTGTCATATTTTAATTTTAAATATATTTTCGATTGACAATGTCGCCCAATAAGTATGATTCAATTTTAATTAACTTCGTGTTAGTAGATTATAATTATAGCAAGCTTAACGAAAATATTGATTTTCACGTTTGACAGAAAAACGAATTAATATTTTTCTATACCTACTGCCTTTGACGTTGTTTTTCATTATTAATTTTGTTTTCATGTAATATGCGTTGAGTGTCGTTTATTGGTTTTGTTTGAAATTACTTCCAAGTATCGAAGTACATTATTATTATTATCGGAACAAAATGTAATTAACGATCACGGCAATGACAATAACTGATAAACAATAAAATATGTATTATTGTTGTAATATTAATGATGATAATAGTACATGGAAAGCTTTCAAAGGACGGTTCTCGGAAGACCCAATTGCTGTACGGAATGGCATTATGCTGTGCTGATATGGTAATAAAAAAAAAAGGGTTTTGATGTCAACTTGATCATTTTTTTTTTTCGAAATCGATTACCCAGCCCGAACAATGCTGGTGTGTTTCCTGTATATTTTCATTATTGCAAAAATGGAGCTAATAATTGTTCATTTTTTTTTTAATGGTCATATTTATTTATAATCCGAAACACAATCACGATTATATTTTCCATTCGGCGAATATATTCATAAAAAAAAAAAAAACTCTAAAACCTCTTGTCAAAATAAATAACTAAAACATTGCCAATTTAAATATGCTCAGTAATTTATTATTAAATGCAATTATCGACGAAAAATCAATTAATAATGACGTTTTTGATTTATTTATTTATGTATAAAAACCGTAGTAACATTATAACGGGAATAGGATTTTAGCGGTTAAGTTTAATAGCCGATTTTTAGTTAGAAAGTGCTCCGTTTAAATCGACTTCTTAACTGTCTTTTGAAAACTACTATTAATGGTAGAACGCGACAAATTTGTTAAGTTATTTATAAATGGGTTTTTCCGAACGCCGCGTCTTAAAATTAGTCGAAAATTCCGAGTCGGTCGAATAGAGTTTAAATGAGTTTGGCTTTTAAGTCTTGGAAACTTTTACAAACGGTTCAACTTCTCTCAGCCAAGACGGTGGTATTAAATTTTGGCGACTCAGATGATAACATCCAATGCTTTAGGTGTCATCAAGGACACGCAAAACGACGGTTAATTTATTCCGAAATAGGGCAAATTTTTCAATAGTTTTTATTGTTAGATAAATTATAAAGACTTGTAGCTTAAGTTGATTCGTTCAAAACTTTTCGTTTCCTTTGTTATATCGTATACATAAGAGGTTAACGCAAATCTAATTTTTATCTTTTTGACCGTCTCAATGTAAAATTATTATCTAATTTCTGATTGGCCGGTGCTCTAGAAATTTTTCTGAGAACTTTTGTTTTTACTACTTACATTTTCCTTTCGGACCTCTTGCTTAGTATCCGAAAATAACATCTCTCTTTATACATAAGAAGTATGTGCTTCGTTTTTACAAAGGACTCGTTCGAGGAATTTGTTTCTAACGAAACCCGTTCCTCATTTGATTAAACAGTAATAAATTATTTATATGAACTAAAGAGAAAGTTATGCTTATTGCGATGCCAATAGATTAACTTAAAAATCCTAATAAAATATTATGAACGAGTTAGATTTCAAGAAATAAAGCTCAAAGAGTATATTTCAAAGACAATAATTATATTATAAACTAATTAGGTTTTTTTAATTTATTTTTTATTCTGCTAACAATACAGATGGTATTTGTTTAATATTTAAAATTGAATACTCTCATCGATGGTTTTCATGTAAAAATCAAAATTAAAAACGACCGAGCTTCGAGCTATTCAATGTATTTGCATTTTTTTTTTAAATGTCTTTTTCCTTTAATTAGAACCGTTCTAGCGTGCACTAATGAATTACGGCGTTAAGCGCAAGGGTTTGTTTGTGTTATAAATAATCACTACAGCGGTAAATCGAATACACTGGGAATGGAGTCCTTTGTAGGTTTATAATTACACGAGAAAATTATACCTCCGAAACTTTCAAAGGGTTCGGTGAATTGTCATTTCCAGTTTGGTGATTTCTTTAATTGCAATGTTCGTTTGCATATAGCTGTTATTATAATAATTGCGGCAGCCAAATGAAACAAATATCAAAACATTGTCTCGTTGCTCATATCACAGACCGAACGACACATAGAACTGGGTTATTTCGAAATTACTTTTTGTACCGTCGTCATAATTCATTAATTGTTTTTTGATTGAAAACTTTATAACCACTCGGTTTGGTGAGAACTTCAAACAATTATTAATACACCACATTGCCTAATTGTGTTTAACATGAGCTGAAATTTGTTAAAAATAGTCATCTAATAATTTGTAGCTTAACCGTATCAATAAATTTTTCTGTTTTAGGATTTTCAAATGAGACACTCCAGCGTTGATTGTTGAAGCGTTCACGATGATGTTCCCTGGCGATATGGGCACTAGTTCCCGTGGTAACCCACCGGTTCCAGTGTTTCCACTGAGGTCTGCGGCACATAGTTCGCAATACTCGCCATACTCAACCACCAGGCTACAGGATATACAGCAAAAGTGCGATTTCAAATGTTCGTGGAAACTAAGCTTTATACTATTGGTAATCCTCACCCTCGTCGTTACGTCGGCGTTGGTATACTTTATAGGTAAGTAAACGTAATAGAGCAGTAGAAATTTGTATGTGCAATGTTTTTTTTTTCGCTTTCAGCGATGAAACAGTCGTGTTCGGATATCAGAGAGAAATGCGTACTTATGGAAAAAGCAAGAGTTATCGCTTTGGATTCGAACAGTCCACTGGGATTCACTACGGAAGGTAGAGCTCTGCTTGTGCGACTTACCGTTTGTGCATTTTGAATTTACACGAGGCGCGCTTTTTTTTTTCCAGTGCAAACCGCGAGCACCACTACCGTGACCAATGCACCGGTTCGCGCCAAATCCAACGGCGAAGCGATGCCGGAGGACCAGGGCGAGGTGCATCGGCATCGCACCCGAATTCAATGGCCGTCCGAGTTGGAGATCAAGAGCTTCAGCACGCCGTACAGATCGGTCGTGCACCCTTACCACTTTTGGACCTTGGAGTTTCACAACAAGCAGCCGGTGTTCATGAGAATCAACCTGACGTTGCCTTGGGGTGCGAACTTCGCCATGTACGGCCGTAGAAACGTGGCGCCGACCATCACTCAGCACGATTTCTCGGAGTTCATCAAGGGAGGACGTCTGGAGAACCGCAACCGCAACCGCCGGTCGTCCGACAACCCCGTCGATGAGGAATCGTTGGTCGTTAACGTCACCGCGGTCCAGTACTTGGACGCAGGCCGGTGGTTCATGTCAGTGTACAACGACGACCTCAGACCTCACGCGGTCGTGCTGGTACTGGCCGAAGCCGAAGACGTGACCACCACGTGTCCCAACGAGTGTTCTGGCCACGGATCTTGCTACCTGGGCAAATGCGACTGTATCGACGGATATCAAGGCAACGACTGTTCCAAAAGTAATGTCATCCCGGATCGAAGCGGCTCTTTGGTTTTCCGGGCTGATCGGTTTTTCGTTTTTTGTACTCAGGCGTTTGTCCAATGCTGTGCTCCAACCATGGCAAGTACGGCGGAGGACTTTGTCACTGCGAAGAAGGATGGAAGGGCACCGAGTGCGATATACCGGAAACGGACTGCAGAGTGGCCGATTGTTCCGGTCACGGAATGTGCAAGAACGGCGTGTGCCAGTGTCACCAGGGATGGAAGGGAGAAGACTGCAATCAAGGTGATAATATATTTTTCCTATTTTTAAAATGGCTTCGAACCGAAAATATTTCTGTATTTTTAGCCGATTGCATGGACAAGAGCTGTTCGGGACACGGTATTTGCATGTCGGGCAAATGTTACTGCAAGGCCGGTTGGCAGGGTGAAGACTGTTCGCTGATGAACAAACAAGTGTTCCAGTGTCTTCCCCGTTGCTCGGATCACGGTACCTACGATTTGGAGACGGGCGCTTGCGTGTGCAACAAATTCTGGACGGGTCCGGATTGTTCCCAAGGTCTGTGCCTTAAGTTTTCCCCGAAACTATCTTGGCAATCATATTGATACATCGGTACATCTTTACAGCTCTGTGCAATCTCAACTGTGGACCACACGGCAAATGCGATCAGGGCAAATGCGAGTGCGACGCCGGTTGGACCGGTGACAAATGCGACCAACTGCCGTGTGACGACCGATGCTCCGAGCACGGTCAATGCAGAAACGGTACTTGCGTGTGCACCAGAGGCTATAACGGCAAGCACTGTACATTCCGTAAGTGCACGAAACGCTCAACCCTAAATCTATAATACCATCATTGACGTAATTTTTTCCCCGACCTATTCCAGAGGGTTGTAGCAAAGGTTGTGGCAACCATGGCAATTGCGTGCTGACCAACAACGTGTACGGGTGTGTTTGCGCGGACGGCTGGGCCGGCGAGAGTTGTTCGATCCGACTGGAGACCGATTGTCACGACGAAATCGACAACGACGAAGGTATCAGTGCATAAATCCAATTAATTTTTTTGGAATGTCTTGTACTTACTTACTGGTTCTTCTTTTATCTGTGTTTAGACGGCATGGCCGATTGTTCGGACAGCGAATGCTGTGACTCGCCTTCCTGCGCCGAGCACATCATGTGTTTGGCCTCCAACGATCCGGTAGACGTTCTCCTCAGGAAACAACCGCCCTCGGTGACAGCCTCGTTCTACCAACGAGTAAAGTTTTTGGTCGAAGAGCACAGCGTTCAGAGCTATGCTCATCTGGACGAATACAGCGAAAGGTTAGTGTCCGGCACAATAATTTATTCAATATACATTTATTTTATACTATTTAAACGTCATCATTTCAACCACACACACACACCCACACTACAATAGACAAACAATAATATTATCGACATACTCGTACAACATCAATGCCAAAGATATTATTTTGTGTGGCTTAACGGGGCCAAACGGGTATATACTATATTATAGCACTATAAAATACTGTAAAGACAAGGTTTTTGATTTTTTCACATAAAATCACCTTTTGTATACAATCACATTAGAACAATCGTATATTATATCATACAACATGTATAGAAAATTAATTTGGTTGGAAAATCTAAAGATTCAACAAACAGATTCCTTCGTAGTATATTTCAGTAATTTCGTTCCACTTAAAAATATTAAAGTCAAGAAGCTTATGACATAACAATAGCCGGGTTTTTTTTTAATCTCCACACTTTGTGAGGTTTTCATTGTTGGAAACCGTGGGGACGGTCGTTAGTCCACTGTTTTATCCTTTCAACCCATTTTGTACTGCCGTTAAAAAATGATATTCACATGTTTTTTTATTTTATTACTATTATTATTATTTGTTTAAACACTGTGTTGTGTGTGTTATCGCTTTTATTACATAGACATGTCAAAGTTCCATTGTGTACGTCTCGAAAACAATTATTTTATTGCGGTTCATTTCTTACTTTATATTTTGTTATAATAATATATAAGTAGCTGCCTGTGTAGTACCCTTCTATATATTTTATATTATTATTATATATGGAAATACTTTTATTCCAAAAAAAGCTTGGCTTTCGGCAAGACATAAACAAAAAAAAAATATTAGATACCTCAAAAGTCTCAACGAGTACCTACCATTTTTTTTATTGGCAATTTCACAATAAATTATAGGACATTGCGGGATATGCAGGTGGAGTTCGTTTTGATCTTCGCTCAAAAGTGATATTGGCGCTAGGCTAACATATTATTATACAGATGAACACATCCATTAACAGCTGTGACCTATGCAAACGGATAATAATAATTTATACCGATCTCAATTCGTTTCTGCTTTCTTGAGAAAACGGCAAGACAGTAATAAATCTGTAACACGCAACACAATAGCTATAACAATAACGTTTTTTTTTTTTTTGTAAAAAATTCCCAACTGGGTCGACCCCGAATAGAGTAGCGTTATATTAGTTGACAATAACCGTCGAGACATCTTAAATGGAATAACATTATATCTGAGCAACGGAAATTTTGTTCTCGTTATCCTGACTAGAAGAATAAAGAATAACAATATCAGGTAAATAAAACGGATAACAAGAAACGAACTCCGCCATATTGTTCTAGGTGTACACGAAATAGTTATTATAATCGTATACATTAAGCGCATTACTTATTGTGGAAGACGGTTTGGAACCTGTACCTGTCTTTCAACGGGATGTGGCATTATGTAAATATTATGTCATGATATATTTTCAAAACGCGTTGAGGGTAAAAAAAAAAAAAAACAAATACATTATTCATATAATGATATAAAAATATTATGGGTTTTTTTTTTTATTTTTTCATTGAAATCATTTTAAAGGCGCGGTCTGTGTTTAATGTCGTGGAAACCGACACAAACCTATTCTCTATTCTACCAGTCAGTCGACGACAAACAAAATCTCCGGGCTTAAGATGTCTATTTTCGATTGAACAGTTAGACGTTAAGTTTTTTACATAATTAAATATATATTTATATATATATATTTTACATAAAAACATAATAGTGTTATTATATTATTTGGTAACTGTCCTCCTCTTTTTTTTTTCTTTTTCTTTTTTTTTTCTATTGTCCGTACTCGTACACTCCGAAAACGAACGAATTTATGTACCATAGTGAGTTTTGGAACTCCTTTACACCCGGGTAAGTCAATATTATAAAATATCAATTGTAATAATTTTTGTTTTTGGTTTTTATTATTTAATTTTAATATATTATTATATATTATATTTCATAAAGCTTGTATTTGGTTTATTTCTGACAGCACATAGTCAGAATTGCTCATCATTTATGTTCTCATTATGGTAAAAAAAAAAAACAATTTAAATAAAATTAAAAAATTAAATAAATAAACAATGCGAATAATATATTATTATTATTATATTTATATCATATCAAACGATACACATATTATGTTATCAACAATATATATACATAATTTTTTTTAATTTTGATGTTTTTTAAATGTTATTATTTGTTGTTTTCGGAATTTGTTTAACCCCAAAGTAAAATATAATATATTTATAAAAATAATAATATTATATTATTATTTTCTATTTTTTTTTTTGTTCCAACGCTGGAATATGTAGAGTTTTGTTGACTAACGTTAATATACTATTATCGAGCGCCCCCGACCCCCACCCTTCTCTCTCTCTGCAGCTTTTTAGCTCATATCGGATTTAATCATTTTTTTTTACACTCCAACCGGATCACGATGAAAAACGATTACAAAGGTAACAGCATGGGAATTTGAATTGAAGTAAAATATGTCCAGCCCGGTATTGGGAACGTTTGAATTTCGTTTCAGACGATACTAAAAATATATAAGAACACAACTCCACCTGCAAGGATTATACTTAAGATTTTTTAATTATTCTTTTACAATACATTAGAATGCCAAATAAAATCATATTTTTGACCAACAAAAGTCAAAAATATTTTTGTAACGGCTGGAAACGGCTGTTATAATTATTATATTTATATAAAATATACAGATCAGCTGACGCTATTGCAATACATTTACAAAATACAGGTATCTACAATTTTTGGTTTTTTTTTTTTTTTATGTTTTGTGTCATATTTGTCTATGTGTCGTCCAGTAGTATATTTAGCATAGGTATTAGAAGCAAAAATATATATTTATTATATTTGTTTAGCACTTGCGTCGTTTTAATATGATGGAACAAAATCGTTTTCAGAAAGTTTTTTTGTTTCGACCGACGGATATTTTCAAAAAAAACTACCGTTAAGAATAGAATTTTTTTTTTTTTTTTTAATTTTATATCATAAATTTCATTCGCAATACTCGCACACCATAACGATATTTACCAGTCATATTTTTACATCAAGTGTGGGCAACGGCTTGTGTGGGAACGTCTTTACACTTGACCCGATTTGGTTTTTTTTCTATTTAAAAAACAGTTTGAATTAATTTTACCAACATAGAAACATTTCAAACGATTCAACGAATAATAATATTATTCATTTTATTTCATTCACTCGTGTCTCGTTTGGTAATCAATCAGTTTCTATTCGACCAAGTCAAAATGCACACACACCATCAAACTTGCCCATGCTTGAACTTTTTTATTCCAGTAGACACACACACACACACACACACATCGGTTGTTGTCATATTCAATTACCATGCTGCTGCCTTACACCTATCAACACCAACACCGATTGTAGGAGGCAGCCAAAACCTTCAATGGTTTTTCAATTTTTTTTTTTTTTATCTTAACGAGAATTACTATACTAATCGTTCGAATTAAATTTAAATATGCTCGTGTTTCGCAATAACAATGTCTATCTTAACAACTTAATATTGGATGGGGGGAGGGGATTTGCTGGATAGTAATATAATGATATTAGCATATTGTTTTTGAATTTAACAATTTTTTTTTTGTGTGGCCACAATAAACCGTACAGATGTAAATGGCGACAGATTTTTTTTTTTATCTATTTTTTCCTCGGTTTTTTTTCCTAGACCATACATATAACCAAAATCCTGTCCATAAATCGCTTTTACATCTGTCGTTGACCACGAAAATAAAACAATTGTAGTGCATGAAATAAAAAATAATAATTACAGGGAAAAAATTATGGCAGCATAATCAAATAAAAAATTTGATCAATGTACATTGCTTGTCGGTTTATATATAGATAAAATTAACATTATTACAAACACTGGCACGCGCTTCTGTGTTTGTACATAAATTTGCTTTGCTTGACAACGTTATCAATTAAGCGCTCGAACGGGATTAATTAAGTTGGCTTTAATTGCATGCCGAAAATAATCGCATTAATCCCGAGAGAATTTTTATTAAAACAAAATCCATTTGAGTTCACGATAACCATTTTTTAATTGCAAACAATCGACAGCCGTTTCGGAAGACTTATTGTTTTTGCGGAACGGAAAAAAAACCAAACGATTATAATAATTTTTTTCTCATCAAATATTATATCGAATTACTGTTTAAAACGAAATAAGGGGAAAAAAAGCCAAAAGCCGAATTGGAAACACTTCTGGCCCAACGCCTGTAAATGTTGCTTGCAATTATTATTGTGACGTCATTGTGCCTCCCGATATATTATTATGTAATATTTTTCATAATAGTTTTTATTTTCACTTTCTCTCATTTAATATAATAACCGACGGAATTGTTCGACCTGTTACGTCACGCCGTGCCTTTTATTTTAAAGTAAGTCGCGCAAGTTCCGAGCAGTGTGTACGGTGAAGCACATCAATCAGGCAATGTTGTTGTTGTGGTACGTTTTGAAAATAAAGAAATTGACCTATTTTTCAATGTTACAACCGCGTTGAGAAAAAAATGATGATGAACTCTTATAACACCATCGTTAAAGGAGGAGTCGGGGTTCGCTAACGAACAGTTCGAATGAATGATTTGCAATAGCCGATTAATCGTTTTCGAGGGGTTAAATTGAATAAAAAAACTTACCTTTAACCGGTTATTTTGTTTTTTGGGTTAAACTTAAACTGTCCCTACCTAAACTGATGCATGGTAAGAAACAATCATTGCGACGGTTTGACCTTTATTACATTAGTCTACAATAAACTATTGCATTTCAAACGCATTATTTAAGAACAATTCCTAGTAACGTTTGCCTTAACTTGTGAGACGGTTAGAAAAATACTAACGCTTGGAATGCAGCATAATTATTATCCAAATAAGAAGCTTATCGGAATAACTAAAAACAACCAAGACGATGGTGACAAAGAAAATCCAAAAAAACTTCTTCATATTTTAGATTATTACACCTAACAGCCAACGCTATATTTTGTTCGTATAATTTTACATATCGCATTTGAATGGATGCATATTGTGACAACTCTTCATAAACTTTTTCATATATTCCATGTGGAATTTTTATAGACTTGCTAAGGCGATAAAACATTTTTATTTGCGAATGATGATTAAAATTGGTGTTCATTTTATGAATTGAAAATGATTTTAAAGGAGATTCTCCATGTTGCACATAGTAACTCTACACTATGAAATTCTGAAAGTTTAGACCGACGGTCGTCTACTTATGTAGAATTACATCGGTGTAAGACATTTTATTGTTGGCCGTTAAATTTTTATCTCAGAGTTTAACGAAGGCGTTTCACAGTCGCATTACGTTGATTAAAACTCAGTAGGTAGTCTTGTCACGTCGAGTATTGAACCAGACACTGTCGCGCCGGTGTAATACCTTTTACAGTTAAATTAATAATCGTTTGTAATCGCATTGGACGACCGTGCACGGTTTTACTCGCCGAAATTGGATAATATATTTCAGGTAGTTTATCTCAATGTCCGTGTAGTTTGCGAGTAATTATATTAGAGACGGAGGAAAACCCAAATGGCGGCCGCTTGATTGATGAACTCGTGGTTTGTTTATAAAAATAAAAGGCGCGACGCGACACGGGTTAAACACACGTTGAATGTTTAATTTCAAAAACAAATTAAACGTAATTTAAAAATGGTTAATTCTCGGATAAAATGCGTTTGATATATTATTTTGTTCTAATAAACCCAAACTGATTCCATCAGTAGTTGCTGTTCGGAAGATTTTCGTCGCTTGGGTATTTTTGAAGTAACGTTTAATTTTTGTCTGTAGGCGTGTCTCCGTGGTACGAGGTCAAGTGCTATCGCCACAAGGATTAGGAATTATTGGCATCCGTGTGTCGGTCGACCGAGACTCGAGATTCGGATTCACGCTGACCCGGAACGGTGGATGGTAAACACCCACCAGCCCACATACCGTTGATCTATTTAACCTAATAATTGCTATTTTCGCAAGGTTTGACGTCATGGTAAACGGTGGAGAAGCCGTCACCCTTCAGTTCCAGAGAAGTCCGTTCAAACCGCAGACCAAGACTTTGTACGTGCCATGGAATCAAATAGTGTCTTTACCGGCCCTCCGGATGGCTTTAAACGAGGAATTAGATCCGTACAAGGAGACCACGTTGGAATACAATGGTACCTAATGATTTTTGGTATATTGTCTTAGGGCTCTATTCTTAACCGTTTTGCTTTTCACACAGGAGCTGTATACGAGCAGAGTGCGTACAACGTTACCCCTTGCGTCGACCACAAAGAGAATCCTCAGATCGTGTCCACTTGGCTACCGGAAAAGGTCGGAGGAATGTCCAGTAAGAATGTAATATTTGTAGAGACTCAGGTGAGATATTATAGGGGCCAGGCCAGGCATCACTATTTGTTTATTTATTTTTTAATCCGGCACCGAACGTTTTAACAGTTACTCCAAGAAAGCATCGGCATCCCCGGATCGAATTTGAACTTGTTGTATAGAAGCAGTTGGGCTACGGGTTACTACTCTTATTTGATAGTTCATCTCACCCAATCGGATGTATCGCCACAGTTGAAGGTCGTGCACGTCACAATCGAGATCGAAGGATCTATTTATAAACAAAAATTAGAAGCCGATCCTAATTTGAAGTATACGTTTACTTGGGACAAGCGGAACGTGTACAAGCAAAAGGCGAGTCTCTTATATGGCAAATGTAATTATGTCTCCTAACCGATGTGTAACGCCGTTCGAAAATTTATCCGCAGGTCTATGGAATCGCCAGGGCTAAGGTGTCTGTGGGCTACGAGTACGACAGTTGTAATCAAATAGTGTGGGAGGTGCAGATGACTGTGTTGCAAGGATTCGACGTGGACATATCCGATATAGGAGGATGGAGCTTGGACGTACACCATCATTACAATTTCCACGAAGGTAAAATCCGTTCATACAATGTTTATTAGAACCATAAAAAAACCCCCGTTTGGGATTTCAGGAATTCTACAAAAAGGAGACGGTTCTATATTGTACTTTAAACACCAGTATCCTCACACGCTGCATGTGGTCACTGGCACCGGCCTGCAAAGACCGCTCAACTGTAAAGATTGCAATGGTGTTGCTAAAGACACCAGATTGTTGTCACCCGTCGCCTTAGCTAGCGGATCCGATGGTAGTCTATACGTAGGTGACTTTAACCTCATCAGAAAACTCACACCCGAAGGCAACGTTTTTACAGTGTTACAACTCAGGTAACCGTGGTTTATATGTCTCATATTGTAATATATTAATTTATCACTATATTTGCGTTTTGTCGTTGTTTTAGCGCCACCCAAGTGTCTTACCAATACTATCTGTGCTCATCGCCAACCGACGGTCATTTGTACGTTTCCGATCCAGAAAAACATCAGATCCTTCGCGTGACTACCACCAATTCGGTAGTAGATCCAACAATTAACTATGAGGTGTACGTTGGATCCGGAGAACGATGCATACCAGGAGACCAAGGCAGTTGTGGCGATGGAGGACCGGCAATTAATGCAAAACTGTCCAATCCTAAAGGTACGTCTTGAAATTTTCATGTATTTCGGGTATACGTTAGACGTCGAATTTCATAGGTTATATCTTAAAACTGATTGATTATGTGTTTCCATTTAGGCATCGCCATCTCATCTGACGGAAATCTTTACATAGCCGACGGTACCAATATAAGAGTGGTGAACAAACAAGGCATAATTCAAACGTTAATCGGCCACCACAAGCACAACAATATCTGGCAACCGATGCCATGCAAGGCATCACTGCCCACTTCACAAGTAAGTCTAGCGACTCCGCGATTTCCGAATATTTACATTTTTATTTCATTATCATCGCGTCCATCAGGTACAACTGCAATGGCCCACCAACTTGGCGTTGAATCCACTTGACGAGAGCCTACATATAACTGACGACCGGGTGGTTTTGAAAGTAACCAAAGACAACAGGGTGAGAATAGTTGCGGGCTCGCCGTCGCACTGTTACTCGGGAAACAATGGCAACAAAAACGGTAAAGACTCGGCAAAGATAGCAGACAGCCAAGACGTGATGACCGAATCCCTAAAATCCACCGAAATGGCTTTGGGCACGATCGTGGGCATAACGTTCAGCCCTTACGGAGATTTATACATAGCGCAGAGTGATTCCAGGAAGGTCAACACCATCAAAGTGGTCAACTCGGCCGGTTACATATCACATTTCGCGGGATACCAGCAAAACGATAACCGTCAAAAGTAATTTTAAACAAATTATTTACTTTTGTTGTGGGATTACTGAAAAAATATATGCTGTTCACAGACAATGCGACTGCGACAGTTCAAACACCACTTGCCAGTGCGCTAACGGCTCTCGGGAACACTTGCTCTCCATCACTGCCAAGTTCACGACGATTTCGGCCATCGTAGCATCTCCAGACGGTGTGCTAAACATAGCCGATCAAGTAAGTGGACCGTACATGCTTAAAAAATAAGTCCTGCAATAGATTGTCCACATTGAGCTCCACTATTTTCTAACAATTTGCACAAAAATGTGTACATTTTCAAAATATTCATTATGATGATCCATTATTTACCTTAGTGATTTACGTTTGATTTAAGTGAACGTCTCGGATGGTTTTTTTTAGGGAAGCTTACACATCCTGGCACTGAAACCGTACTTGCCGTCGCATGACATGAACGGCGAGTTCCAGATACCGTATCCGGCCACGGGAGAGCTTTACGTTTTCAACCGGTACGGACAGCACATATCCACGTTGGACCTGATGTCCGGCAAAGTGCGGTACACGTTCCTGTATTCGAAAAACACCAGTTTCGGCAAGCTGTCGACGGTCACCGACGGTTCGGGCAACAAGATGCTATTTTTGCGAGACTACAGCAACGTGGTAATTAATGAAAGATTTTGCTGCAATGCTTGATCAAACGTACCTTCTTACTGACTTTTTTGGACATTTTTTCCCCTCCAGGTGAGCGCCATTGAAAACTCGCAGGACTATAAGTCCGAGCTAGTCATATCCGGCGCAGGCAATCTGGTCAAGTTCTCGGAAAAAGGTCGTTCGGAAATCACATTGAACTACGACAGCACCACCGGTCTACTGACCAGCCGGTCCGATTCCACAGCTGAAGTGAGTGGCATTCGCCCTAAAGTTTAATTCACTCTTCTTCGTCTTATCCCATTCAAACGGGATCGGCCAGATAAATCCACTCTCTTCACAAATCATATCATCTCTACGCTTCTATTCAAAACATCCATCAATTGCCAAAACCATCTTAATCAGTCTTCTCTTATTTTCTTTCTTATCGGCGTACCACTTTGGCTCATCCATCTCATCTACTTCCATTTTCTTTCATGAAACCATTCAATGTAGAATGCGACGAATGTGTTGAGTTATTAATTGCTTTTCAGAGTACTACGTTTTAAAATAAGTCCAAAACCTCCAAGTGGGGCTAATAGAATTCAAATGAGTTTAGCTTTTAAGTTCAAAAGTTTTATCGTATTTACCGAACGTTTAACTATTCGCAGCACTAATGATTACTAATGAACTATTTGACTTGCATATTTTAAGTGTCATCAGAGCACACCAGTCGACGGTTAATTTATTCCGAAATTAGGCAATACTTTTCAACGGATTTTATTGTAAAACAAAGTGTAAACAGTCGAGAAGAATAAACTTAACAGTCGATTATGTTAAATTATTTGTTTGATTATTGTAAAATATTAAAGCTCAACAATAAAAATAAAAGATTTCAAAATTTAAGGTACAAATTAGAACAGCTGATAATTAAAAAAAGTAAATCAAACAATGTGTAAGTCCAACAAAAATGAGTACTGAAAACCTATTTAAAATAATTGATTGAATACAAAACTATTTTCGATAGCTACTAAACTACAAAGCCAGTAGAAAAAATAAAGCTTCCAATGAAGAAAATTATAGTAGTTGATTACGATTGGAGTAAAGGAGACGGTAGAGGGCAAATTTTACTATTTAATTAGCATTTAGCTATTGGACATGTCCAAAATCATCTTAACATATTTGGGTATTATTTATGTTTGACTTTGTTCTTTAAAAATGTGAATAATTTCGGTCATTCAACATTTTGCATTAATTAAACTGTAAGGTTTTTCAGGAGTTTTTAAATATATTTTATCCAGATGCCGAAATCAAACGACCAATCTACAACATTCCAAATAAGAACTTTAGTATAATTCTTGACACACAATGAACGAATAGAAGTAATTTTTATGGAAATCCTTTTATTTTTATTTGCCATTTATTTGTATCATTATTTGGTTTGATTAGGACTACGTTAGCTTGTACTAATGTGTCACGGCATTAAGCGCAAGGGTTTGTTTGTGTTTTAAATAACCACTATAGCGGTTAATCGAATAGACCGGGTATAAAATCCCTTGTTGGTAAATAATTAAACGCGAAAACTGTACTCTGAAAACTTTCAAAATGTTATTCGAATTCGCTATTTCGGTTTAGTGAGTCCTTTGATTGCAATACTTGTTTGCATAATAACAGTAATTGCGACAGCCGAATGAAATGAGTATCAACAGAGTCCCTTGCCAATTAATCAGTCTTAATGACTTAGAATTGAGTTATTTCGAATTTACCTTTTTTGTAACGCTGTCGCTTTTTAATTGTGCCCGTTGCTTTTTGTAATTGGAGTTTTAATTAAGAACTATAACATTATGATCATCCGGTCCAATGAGTAGTCATTTCGAAGAGTTAAACCAGCAGGTGTCTTTTCTTCGGCAAAAGCTCAACAATAATAATTGGCGAAAGTAACAAAACTGTGACACCTTCTACTAACCACTTACTTTCCATACTCTATCTTTAATGTCCTTTACTAATCTTTCACTTGGTTCTTTTGGACTTTCATTTGGAAATTCTCCTTGTATCCTCTTCTGATAGATAGCATATTCTAATGAGTTATGAATCCAAACTAGCCGATGACGTTTACATGTTGCAATTTTTTTTTTTATACAGGGTGGCTCCTTATACATCTACAACTACGACCGACTGGGTCGTCTGGTCGACGTGGTGCTACCCACCGGCGAAGTGTTTGAGTTGTCGTCGCGCATTTCCATGGAAGACGACAGTTTCGAAGTGAACTTGCTGACCCCGTTGCACAACCCCATCAGCATGATATCTTTGGACGGACACCGGGACCGGATAACCATTAAAATGGAAGGCAACGATTACAAAAAGCTGATCGTCAAAAACAGTGAGTAGAGATCATAGGTCCACTGCTCGTTTTTTTTTCGGCATCCGTTAACGTGTCGACATTTTTTTGCCGTCAGGCGCTTCTGCCATCAACGAGGCGATCAATTTCAAAAACGGTTCGTTCATGTTCCGTTCGAGATCCGGCGAGGTGGTCCAGTGCTTTGCCGAGTCCAAACATCCGATACTGGAGCTGTCGTTGCCCGTCGAAGCAGAGATGCTGCCGGTGTTCAACAAGCAAGTGTCTTCGAGAGGCGCCCTGTCCAACACGGTCACATGGACTTATTCGCTGGTGGGCGACGCCGGATCTTCAAAGTCGATCATAAGGAGAAAACTAACCGTGAGTAGTACAGGTTTTTTTTTGGCCAAACTCTCCCCCTTCCGTCTACCAACAACTACAACGATCGACCTTGCGTACGGTTTCAGGTGAACAACAGCTCGGTGTTGATGATCGACTACAATCAGTTCACCAGGATCGAAACGATTTACAGCACCGACAAACCGTCCACGTCGTTGCTGAGCATTTCGTACAATCACGGCGGTTTGCCATTGTCGTGGAAAGTCGGTCCGTCTAAGTATCCCGTGAACATCACCTACGACAGGTGAGAGCCGGCTGAAAATTTCAATTAAGTTTTCGTTTTTTCTTACTAACATCACTGTGGGCATCGTTTCAGGTTCAACCGTTTGGAATCCTGGAGCTGGGGCGCTATGAACGAACATTACAAATACACTCATCACGGTTTGTGCGTTGAAAAGTTTTTGACTCACAAGGGTTCCACCAAGTACACGTACAACGCTTGGAACAAGGTAGGTTAAAGGCGAAAACTAAAATAATGACAATTTTACTAACGTTTAAAATGAGCCCCAAATCGGATATTATCAAAAAAGTGACCGACTTTGACCAAAACTTAACGGATAATTATAATATTAGTAGGGTCTTATAATATTTGTAATTGACCCGTTTCCGTTTAAGGTGTCCGAAATCGAGCTGCCTACCAATCGCAAGTTCGGGTACGTGTACGACGAATCTGGTGGTCTGAGAAACATCGTCTTGCCTTCGGGGTCCAAGCACACTTTCTCGTCTCAGACTTCACTGGGATTCATACGGTTCACGTACACACCACCGGGATCCACTAGACCTTACTTGCAACATTACAGCTACACCGGCGCTCTGCTGCAAACCGTTTACCCCGGCGAAGGCGCTCGGGTCTTGTACCGTTACCGCAGTTCCGGACAGCTGTCGCAGGTGACTTGTTTTACTAATAGAAATTGGTATTTAACTACCTCGTGCCAAGAATGCTTGCATGGCCAACAATGCTCTGTGTCTGAAAACAATTTTATTAAACTAAAGCGCTTGTTGTGTTTTTTTTTATGAACGGCAGGTGGTTCACGGCGACGGCATAACCAAAGTGAAATACTGGCCCAACACTCAGCTGCCCAGTCAAGTGTTGAACATCGAGACGGACTTTGAATACCGTTGGGACTACCAGTACAACGACGGGCTGTTGATCGAGGAAAGGATCGATTACGGTCCCAAAACCGGATTGAGCAACGCCAAAATCACGTACGAGTACGACAGCAATTTCAGAGTGATCACGGTCGAAGGCCGAATTGGCGGACAAAGCTTGCAAGAGTACCGCGTGCAATACAACCCGGTCACCGGAAAGAAACAAGTGTTCGGTCAATTCGAGGTGAGTCGACGTCAAGCTAATGCTAAAAAACTAATTTTTTATTTTGAAATTCCATGTTCGACCATATTCTAATACAATTTGTTTTGTATATTTTCAGGTGCTGTCCAACGTCAATTCCACCAAGGCCACCGACGGCACCGCCATGTTCCACCGCATGACCAACGATTACTTCCAGGAGACTTACGTGTCGGTCGTCATACATCAAATGGAAGTTTTCCGCATAGAGTTTGTGTACGATTTGGACAGTCGCATCGTCCAGTCGCGCACTTACACGCACAACGTCGGCGTCAACACTTACACAATCGTCAAGAACTACACCTACGACGCCGACGGTCAGCTACTGTCGGTGGAAGCACAGGAACCGTGGAGCTTCAAGTACGACCAGAACGGCAACATGTTGACCATGACCTACAGGTAACAGACTGCGACCGATTGGAACGTGCCGTTATTGTTTCTCTATTGATATTAACCTACGGCGTTCGTTTTCGCAGAGGAAACATGATCCCGATGGAGCACAGCGTCATGGACCGCATAGAGAAATTCGGCGAAGGACTTTACAGATACAACAATCGCGGTCTGGTCGTGCAGAACGCCAGAGAAGAAAAGTTCCACTACAATTCCAAAGGACTGTTGGTAAGCACGATGCGACGACGACACGTTTTCGAGCAAAATCCCATTGTCGTTGTCATAATATTTTCCAACCGTTTTCAGGTGAGAGCCATCAAACGCGGTCGTTTCGACGTCCGGTACTTCTACGATCATCTGAACCGGTTGAGCACGCGGAAAGACAATTTCGGCAACGTCACGCAGTTCTTCTACACCAATCAAGACAATCCAAACGAGGTGAGCCGACCACTAGCAGGCCACAGTGATTGATCGGTTTAACCTGACGGCTAACTTTTGTTTTTGGTTTGGTCTACCAACAGGTCAGTCAAATCTATAGTCCGCGCGACGGAAAGCTGATGACGTTGACTTACGACGACCGTGGCTTCTTGATCTACGCCCAAGTATTCAGACACAAGTACTACGTGGCCACCGACCACTGCGGCACTCCTGTAATGATATTCAACCAATACGGCGAAGGCATCAGAGAGATAATGAGATCGCCGTACGGACACATTGTATACGATTCCAATCCGTATTTGTACTTGCCGATCGATTTTTGCGGTGGACTTTTGGATCAGGTAAGACGCACGACAACGCTGCAAGCACAATCCCAATGATATTAACACATTATTATCCTATACCTCGCGCGATACAGGTCACGTCTTTGGTGCACATGCCTAAAGGTAAAGTGTACGACCCGCTTGTCGGACAATGGATGTCGCCCCAATGGGAAGGCATGTTGACCAGAGCGACTGAACCGCAACAACTGCACCTGTACCGTTACAACGGCAACGATCCGATAAACGTGGCTCCCACTCGAAAGTACCTCAAAGGTAAGCACCGTAGAAAATGCATAGAAATGCGCTATTTTCCATCATGGATCTGAATAATCAAACCATTGACAACTGTCGTGTTTTGCTCTAATCCCAATTCAGATGAGAAACACTGGTTGTCGTTGGTGGGATACGACTTGGACTCGGTAATGCCGCAAATGCCACAGTCCATATCCACATTCCCGTCGCTGTTGCCGTCCGTGTCGCCTAGCTTGAGCACAACTCCGTTGGACGTGACGTCCGTGTATTTCAATCATCTGAACAAGTTGCTGAACAAAAAGAAACTCACCTACTTGCCCGAGTCGGAAACGCACGCCGAGCCCATGATCAACTCGTTCAAGGAGAAACCGAAGTGGTTCGACCCCATGTGGGTGACTTTCTACACAAACGCCCTGGAGGAACCCAAAGACCGAGGCCACAAAGCTCTAGGCGACGACCCCGGAGCTTCTTTTGCGCCACTGTTCGGCAACGGCATCCTCTTGTCCCGGTCTGACGACGGTCGGGTGATCGTGCAGAGCGTGCCCAGCGCCAACCCCATCTACAAGGACGTCTTTACTACAGTTTTCAACGACACCTTCTTGCTGCCGTTCAGCTTGGTCATGCACGGAGCCCAGCAAGACGCCTATTACTTTGTCAAGAAAGACGTGTGGCACGCCAACGAAGACAAGGGACAACTCAAGAGGCTGGGAACTCAAATGAACACCACGTTCCACGAGAAAGATTTGGAAAACAACTCCGGAAAGGTAACCGATTGTCACTTTACCATTTAATAAAACCTTTCGGTAACATAAAAAAACTCGCTTTTAAAATGTTTTGAAAATATTAACATGGATATGTTTTTGGGCCTATCTGGAAGGGCAGAAGAGTAGTGAGAGGAAGGTAGACGGGAGGGGGGAGAGGGACTAAGGCTCCCTAGACTTCAAAGCTGAAAAACATATCTATGATTCTGTTTTTCCGTGTAGTGGAGGAAATTTACATGTTAAGTGTATGGGATAAATTCTGAGAATTACAAAAATCTGTTCCGTTTTGACATGAACATGTGTGTAACGCTTCTGTAACACACAGAGGAGAGGAAGGAATAGGAGGGAAATGAGAGAGAAAAATAAGGGAATGGTAGGGTAAAAGATATTAATAATTGTGGATGAGGTGGGATGGGGATAGACGGTAATTCCTGGATGACTAAAAGAGAAAATTGATAAGCGAACCCACTAGATCTTTGCTTCGAGGGAAAGAATATATTTTTATTTTTATTTTAACATCTTTAAGGGCTATAAGTTATAAGTGTGTATTTCCTGTTTCTTGTTCAGGTGGTGGACGTCAGGATACACTGTTCCGACACGGTGATGAACCTGCGGTACGGCACGACTCTGGAGCACGAGAAACAGCGGCTGTTGCACCACGCCAAGACGGCCGTGATGCGAAAGGCTTGGCACCGGGAACGCGACCTGCTGCGGTTGGGTCTGCCCACCAACAAGGACTGGTCGCCGGCCGAGGTGGAGGAAATCCTTAAGTCGGGATACGCCGACGGGTTCGACGGGGAATACATCCGGGACACGGACAAGTATCCCGAACTGTGCGACGATCCGTACAACATAAGATTCATCAAGTCCAACTAGAGCTGTTAACAAGACAACTTTGCACTTGACCATTTAACTCCCTGTCGCGGGACACCAGCAGCTGTTATTATTATAATTATTATTTACAACCCCCGTTGAAATAATTATTTACCACCTACCCCTTGCGCGCGTTACTGTCCATTTTACGTCCTCACGAAATTCAAAAGAAAAATTTATCACTGTAAATAACATATTATTATATTATACCATTACCTACTTCTAAACTTCAAAGATTTACCCGCAAAGAGAAACCGCGAGCGGTTTTTTTTTATTATATTTTTTAACGGGTTTTTTTCTATTATTTCGAGAGAAAAAAATTTAATCAAAATAATTTTATCGATTTATTTTTATAATATTAAAACAAACCGCTTGAGATGTTTTTTTTTTTTGTTACTGTTTAATCGTGAGTAACTGTTTTTTATTTTGGAAAACCACCCTCTCCCCCACCCCTCTTGACGCCTATGATAATATAATAATACAATTTTATATTCGTCAATGTGCACAACCCAAGCCGATTGATGAGATGATTCCGTTGTGTTCAGTTCCTAAACCGTAGTGTGGTTTTGAAATAATACTATAACCATTATTATTATTATTTAGTTTTACCGAAAATTATTATCATTATGTATTGTACGCTACATTTTGTTTGTTTAAACGATATGATTAAAATATACCGGATGTATCTTAACGATATGATTACGGTTTTCCTCTTGTCCAGACATATTTAAAAATATATAAATATATTGTAATTTATTGACTTATTATATTATATATATATATAAGATATATTATATTATTACGAGCGTACATTAATTATCTACGTAAAATATAACTTTTAAAACTGAATAAACGAACTGCATAAATGATGTGCATTTATATTTACAATGCGTTTTTTTTTTTGCTTACAACAACTTAATTTAAGTTATGAGATAGTATTTGCTAGTCTGAAACATCTCGATATTCTTTAACTACTGGGAACCGTTTTGGAAATATTCTTTACAGAAAAGGAAGTGGTTTTGTTCCAATACCAACAATTAATATAAAAAATTTTAAATACTGTTGACTTATATGAAATTTATACAATTTGAATATTATAAATCAATTCACTTTGCATTTTTAAAAATGAAATTATTACAAAAATAATTGTAATCTGTTTTTTTCTTATAGAAAATATTTCATCTTACTCATCAAAAGTAATACATTTTCTAAGTATGGTTACGCTATTTTTTTAATTTTGAGAATTTAAAAAAAAAAACCTTATTCAGACAGGATATCAAGTATAAAGTACCAACAAGTATGCAACAGCAATGTTTTCATAATAATTCCATAAAACGTTTTATTATGCTAAGAAAATATGTTTATAACGTTTGTGTTATTGGTGTTTGATTTGCCACTGACATAATATAACTTTAAACAAGTAAGAGTACAAATTTAACATACTCCCTTACAGTGTTGTTATGAAGTATAATAGTTTTAAATAATTGTACAGGAAGTCCCACTTTAAAAAAATAATCAATTTTGTACTTTAAGAGTACAAAGGGGGACGTTAAAAAAATATATATATTGTCTAAAATTCAAAATGGCTGACTTAAGTCAAAAACATGTATTTTTTAAACGGAAACCCAGTATTTTTTGTAAAATCCATAATTTAAAATGGTAAATTCCATAATTTGTGAGTTAAGTCTCTTAAGCTATTTTTAGTTTTATTATTTTATTTTGATGCATAATATGGTAACCGTGTCATGTGTGGTAACCTTGGTATGTGTGGTAACCTAGGGTATGTTTCTTTTTTTTTAACGTCCCGCTTTGTACTCTTAAAGTCTCCATTTTTAATACAACTTAAATAATATGTTATAATTGTTTTAAAAGTATTTGCGTATCTGAAACTTAATTATATTGTCAAGTTTTTTAATGATGTTAACATTTTAAATTAAATACTTAGACAATATATTATGATTGTGATGTACAAAACAAAATATTATGATGAAACAACAACGACAATAATAATACAAATTAATTGCCATTTGTAAAAACTTTAACTGTACCGCTAAGAAACGATTGAATTGTAGTTTTTCGAACGTGGAAAGAACGCAGACACAATAAAGTACGGCCTGGCGGGAAAGGAAAATGGCTAAGGGTGAAATTTGCAATAAAAAGATGTTTTTTAGAGCAGATAAACGGAAAACTTTTTCGTGGCAAGTACAATTGTTCGGGTAGAAAGCATTTTCGATAGTAATAAAAAGAGGAAAGACTATTTTTTATTTTGATAAAAGACCTAAAACGAAAATTATTATGGTGTGACCCTAAAAGTTCCGAAACAAGAGAACTATAACACATTATTTTAAATTGTCCAACTTCTCGACAGTTGGACGGATGAGTTAAATCGTTTTTGTGACTGCTTAAGAATACTATAAACTTACAGAAAATGACATTCAACAAAATATGATATATACTTAAATTGGGTCAAATAGAAAGAAAAATATTCTAACAATCATACGTTCATAATATTTTAAAAGTAGGTGTAAATTTCAAAATGATTCTAGTTGACAATAATTAGTTACTCGTTTCGTTACTAGTTATTATTGAGAAAAAAAAACTTCAATGCTAATAACTTTAAAGTTACTACAGAATACTACTACAAGAAGCTACATAATTTTGTAATATATTGTACATATTTGGTGGGATGTTTGTACCTAGTTAATGGCCATTGTTTAGCAATGGATTTTCTTAGTTTTTCATATTTAACAATTGCATGGTGGTGCATTAGTTCAATTTTTAAATTTAAAGTCTCAAAATTAGCCACAAAAAAAAACTATAAAAAAATGAATGAATTTGTATGGTCAAGTGTTCAAGTGAAGAGTGTAAAAGTGTTTGCAGGTGATTGTCCTCGTTATAGTTAGCTAGATTAAAGACATCTGTCTTTATTGGCCGGTAAAAATAATTATTACTTAAAAAACGGTATGTTCTCTAAAAACAGTTATTACAAATTGAACAGTACTTTGATGAGTAGGCCATGATCTTAATAATCAATACCAGTTTTGGAATGAAAAAAATTGATAGACAAATATCAGTTCTGTTTTTAATTTTAGTTCTCAAAAAAAAAAAAACAATTTAGCTTATTTACAAAGCGAAAGTATAAAAAAAATAGTATTCATCTGAAACTATTATGTATGCCTGTTGTGTTGCCTATACTCGACGCCGTTGTTCGACCGTTCTTGTTATAATATTATTATGTAAAAGGAACGTTTCGTCTAATGTAAAAATTTGAAAAGTATATTAAGGAGTTAATACATTGTACAACCTTAGTTTTAGCGATTAAAACAAATAAATAGAATTAGTCCAAAACTATAGTAACACTAATTCCGAATTGGGCGTTATTCGAATAAAATAAAGTACTTATAAATAAAAAACATTTAAATCATGAAAAAATATTGTTCAAACGTTTTTGTTAATCAAAATTCGCTCAGCACAACATATATTATAACTTCCCTCTTTTGTATACACCTTGCGATAAACTGCCTTAATCTATAATCCTAAACTAATATTTTTTTCTGTCGATCAAGATTTTATCATTAAATTTTAATTGAAAAAACAATAGTATTAAACTTTATTCGAGTCATCTGAATAACTGTGGATTTTGCAAAATTAAAACACTAAAAAGAAAGTAACTGTACAAAGTATTCGACTAAGTTGATTTCTGCAAATGCAATTATTAAGGTCAAGTATTCGAATAAGAAGAATTTTTAATAAATAATTTCTCAACTATTTCTCGAGCTCATAATTTGAGTACACAAAAATTAAAATATATTCTTTACAAGACTGGTATGTCCAAACGAGGACTTGCCATATTGTTAATTTTTTTTTTTATCAATCCGACTCGATTACAATCGAGTGTTTGTAAATGAAATTTTGTTGTGTTATTTTTTTTTCCTTCTAATTTTTCATTGTTATACGCCGAACGGGTTGACCTTAATGTAACAGGAAAAATGCCATCGAGCATCTTTCGGCGACCGACCGTGTGTGTGTGTATTTTCTCGGGCCGACGATTTAGTCGATTCTGCACAATACCGGCAATAATAATAATTATTATTAATATAAATACCTAGTTCGATTATCGTTGAGCAATCGCCCATGTCCGTTTCGCAAACCAAATCTTACACCGCACACACTATTTGTGACACATTGTTGTGGCACATGTTTGCGGTCGAACAAACGCCAACCGAGTCCAGATGAACGGCCAATAACAACATGTGGAACGAACTCAGGTAAATTATTTTTTTTCTTCAATTTTTCGTTGAACCATCCCGAATTTGGCCCCTTGACCGAACCCCCCTTTTACAGGCGAATCGTCATCCTGTTGGTGTGTCTGGACGCGGTCAAAGTGTTCTGTTTGAAACCGATCAAACACTCCCCTCATTTGGATCCGCACTGGGACGATTACAAGGTAGGACGATATGGTCGCCGTACAACGGCTTTGTTTACTTTTTTTTTAAATTTTTTTTTCTCCTTATACAGAACCGACACAACAAGACGTATTCGAAAGCGCGAGAAGTCCACCACAGGTTGGCGTGGGAAGAGAACTTCCATCACATCAACAAGCACAACGAAGAGGCCAAAGACGGACTGCACAATTTCACCTTGCACCTGAACCACCTGTCCGACATGGTAAGCCAGTGTTTGGCAATTAATATGCTTTAAAGTTTTCATTTTGCTTGCATAAGTACTCATATATACATTCTTAATAGTTGAGCAACTAGGGTAGAGACTTTTTCATTATTTTGCTTTTTTAGATATAGTTTCTGTGCTTGAAGCTAATACTTGGCAATGATAAGACTAAAAGCACATGCCCTAAGCCTATTGTATTGGCTTTATTTAGATTTAATTTTATAAATAAAAAATATGAAAAAAATTGCTCCGCTTTTTAAAGTAATAAATTAAGAAATGGTAAAACAACCGTTTGTACAGTTACAAATGAAACGTTAGCTGTATAATTAAATGTCGAAACGAGTCCACTTTTAAAAACTTCATTTTAAAAGCGATAATAGTAAACTTATATAAACAAAACCTTAAGAAAATGTGAATATATTTTAATCAACTTCTGTCTGTGCTTTCGTTGTGCCTATCGAAAAAAATTATTGAAAACTCAAAGAAAACTTTTCATGAAAAAGTAATACAAAGTGCTAACAGTCGAATTTTTAATAATTTGAAAATAAGGTTTTTTTTTTAGCACAACTGAAAAGTTTTAATAAATTGACTTGGACTTTTTCTACTATTGTAGAGATTCAAAAATTGTTTTTAACAGTTTTACCATTACTGTGAACAATACCGCGGGTTATTATAGCACAAATATTTCCTTCGAAACCTTACCAAATTAAAACGCTTATTGGAACAAGGGTTCAAATTCAAATTTTGGAAAAAATGTCTTAGGCTAAATTTAAATTAATTTATTTCAAGTTAAATCAACCCATGAAAAGATAATAAATAAGCCAAAATTATAAGGTTTTCAATAAAAAAAATGTACCTAAAAAAGTAGTTTTATGTGTCTCCTGAAAAACATTAAAATTTGAAATTAAGCCCTTGTTCTAATATGCATCTCAATTATCTAATTCTTGCTGCTATTGGCAAAACTCTAAAATTACCTTTAAAAATAAATTTATCTAGATAAACAACAGATCATTTTTCTCAAAACCTAAAATTTATTGAGATTTGACTTATTTTTTAAATACGTTTTTCAACGTTTTAAGAAGTAATAGAAAAGTTTCTTCAAGTAGTATTTGTTGCTAAGTCTTTTTCAAATAAATTCGAATTTTATCTAAATAACTGTTTAATGTATTCCTTTGTTTTATTTAATTAAAATAAAATTCTCATACTATTAATTTTTGTACTAAGTTTGAACAAAATAGACACAAGTGCTAAAAAACAATAGTATATAATATACTGTGATAAAATAAAACTAAACCCTACTAGACATAAAAAAAAGTTGACCTAACTTTGCTCAAGTTGTCTGTATTATTAATGTATACAGTACTTGGTTTGGACTATAATGGTACATTTAAAAATCATGTTATCAAACCGATTAAAAAGTAGATTTAAAAAGAATTGACTAGAAAAAAACGAGCGGCAGTCATGTTTTATAACATAATATATTTTAATGCATTTTACATGAATATAATGTTGTTATTGATTATTAAAACAAAAAAGGTATTGGAACTTTTGTAAAAAAAAATGTCCCTTTTAAAAACGTTGAAAAAAAATATTTTATATGATATTTCAAAAAAGCTGTGAGCAATTTTCGGCACGTTTTTGTGTCGACGGTTAGGAAATTGATTTATTTACCTACGTTGGCTTTGAACGTTTTTATTTCTGCAATAGGTACTTATGTTCTCATAATGTTATTATCATCAAGACTGATACACGAAGTCAGTAAAGATGAAGAAGTTATTTTATTTTCCTTTTAACGCTTCCGGAAACACTCCAACGTTCGTGTGTGCTTTTCACCGAACCCTATAATCATATTATATTATTATTATTTCGCATTGCAATAATATTAATGAACCGTGTGATGTTCTTCTTACCTGATGGTAGTAAAACAAACTGAAGTAAAACAAACGCACGCGACACGTTCGAGGAAAATATAAACTTCAAAAGTTTATCTCCAACACAATAAACGAGGTCGTTAGGAGGTTGTGTACTCGAAAAGTTATTTCCGCCTGACGAGGCCAAAAGTTTTTCAACGTGTAAGGCAATTATTTTACTCCTTTTTTTTATACATACTTATAAAAAAAAAAAAAAAGGTCCCAAAGAAAACGGTGGAAGTGATAATGATTTGAAGGCGACAAAAAAATGTGCCAGATATTTATCGAAAAAGAATATTAATATATTATATTATATTATATATGATATCATCGGACAGCAGTTTTGGGAGTATAGAAAAATAAAAAATCCCATAGTGCGCCTTGATGCGAATGTGCAAATAATAAAAAGAAAAACTTTCCAAAGTTTTTCCAGAGCCATAAATTCGACAGTGGTTTTATACTTTTTCGAAATGTTTAACAACACTCAGATCTTGTCTGATCACCAATAACTGTATCAAGAGATTCTTTTGGCGCCGTATACCAGTTTTCCCTTTAGATAATAATTGATAATTTGTAGTTCTTTTTTTTTTTTTTTGAAAACATTTTTGTTTATGCTATATTATACAATATTTGAATTTTTATCATTTGTTAGTATTTTCCGGAGTTTTGTCAACTTAAATGGTAATGCGTATGTATTTTATTAACTTTTAAAGATAAAATTTCCTGAAAACGTTGACTGGTCGAATAAACAAATATAAAAAAAGTTAAGAGTAGGTATCCATACTTCATGCAGATACTTCAATATACGTCCTGCAATCTAGTATCTCTAATTTATTACTTTGTGTTTTTCGGTTTTCCAGTCTGCCAAACTGTACAACACTAAATTCACTAGACTTTCCTTGAGCAGGATCCACGCCAAGACAACAGAAATAGCGCAACTCCACCAACACCACAATATCACCCGTGTTCCAGACGAGGTAAACGCGAGCCGGTCGTCTTTGTTGGACACATTAATGTTTAAATATAAAACGCTACTTGCAGGTGGACTGGAGGGAAAAAGGATTTAACACACCCGGGTGGAATCAATTGGATTGCGGGGCCTGCTATGCCTTCAGCATCGCCAGTATGTTAGAGGGTCAACTCTTCAAAGCCACCGGACAGCTGCACACGTTAAGGTAGGATTTTCCAAAGGGGTTAATTTTTCGATGAAATCTTTCAGATTATGTATACATTGAAAAAGAAAAATCAATAACAAAAAAATAAATAAAAAGGTGAATTTTCATACTTTCACTTAGTAAGTGAAAGCTTACTAGCTTTTCTTCAATATCATTTTGAAAGTGTCAATTCCATGTCAAAAATAAAAACCTTGGCACATTTTTTTTTTTTTTTATTAAAAATTTATATCTGGAAAACCGATTTATAGAAAAATCTATTCAATGTGCTTTCGAGGTCGACGAGCAACGGGCAGTGGCCTTTGCTGCTGTAGATTTTACTAGCCAATGTTGTTGCTTTTTTTTCTTTACTGAAGAAAAGTATGTTATTATTTTCCCACTAGTTCGCAACAAATTATCGATTGCTCGATCGCTTACGGGAACCTCGGATGTTCCGGTGGATCTTTAAGGAATACTTTGGACTACATCAAAAGAGCCGGAGGTATCATGCAGGGATCCGAGTACACTTACAAAGCAAAGGTAACGTCTGATCAATATTATGCGAGTTAGAATTTTACATAGTATATTTCAACTATAAATAGAAATGTTTTAGCTTTCAACACTTTATATCGGTTGGAAAACCTAACCCGACCGCATAAAACACGTTTAATTTTAATTCCTTATAGTTAAGTTAGTCAGTGTAAAGCAGTTTTCTTAATATATTTACTTCCCGGGTAAAAAAAAAACGAAATCAATGTATTACTTATGCAATCTCTGTTGCATCTAAATAAATAGGATGGATTAAATATATAATCACAAATAGTTTTGTTTGTCTTGAGTTGATATCAAAATTAATATTGTATAAATTGTTATATTAATAACAGTGTCTAAATATCTTATAGAGATATCATACTCAGAATATATGCAGGTAAGAATAGTTTTTAAAAAGATAATAATATTATATTATTGTCTTCCTCGTGGAAAACGCCGATCTAGTGTTAAAAATGACTAGTATAAAGCAGTTTATTATTTAAATCGTGTAGTAAGCTAACTGCCAATATGAAATTATCAGGTCATTATTAACCAAGTAAACATTATGACAAATCGAGCTGTCTTTTAAATTTCTATCAATCAGCGTACACATGCGATGACATAAAAATGTTTTTAATTTCTTAATGAGCAACTTTTTACTAACATAGGCTTATAAAAAAAAAGATTCTATGCAAGTCAACAATATTACCAAAAGGCAGTATTGTAATAAGTCGAATTTTAGATGTACAACTATTATTTTTTGAAGTATTTCCAAAAACATTATTAAAATATGGTCGATTGACCGACAACCGAATTGAAATAACTTAAAGTGAAGAGTTATTAATATTTAATAAGTGAAGCATTAAATGAAAATGGTCTTTCCGGCCTGTGACTTTTTTTTCCTAAACTTAGTTGATTATTCTCATCGACAAAATTATTAAAACATATATTTAGTTTTTTTGTAAAAAAATTACTAATGAAAAAAATTACTTTTCGAACAAAATAATAATATCAGTGGTATACTGAGTAGCACTGTACTCATTGGTATATAATATGGTCTACTTGAAGTCTGGTCGGACAATGCAATGGCTTGTTCCCAATGACAACGACTGCAAGTGTACTTGTACGAGGGTGTGCGTTTGGCAGCTCATTCTATTAAATATTCTCTACCATTGTTTCCGTTCAAGAGCCCGGCGATACACCGAGTTTGGCGTTTGATTACATTTTAGAAATCGATAGTTGAAACCGGAGAAAAACAACTACCAACGACGGTGGTATTAGTTGGAAAAATAAAATTTGGATATACTATCCAAATTTTAGTACAACAAGCATAATTTACTGTTTTAATGCTAATTAACTGTAACATTGAAATAACAGTTTTTTTTATAAAATACTGTCAACATTTAAATAATCCTATTCCGCATTTTCGAACACTTTTAAATCGAATACATAATTTGTTTAAGCAAATTAGTTTCGAACACTTACTCAATGCTCGTTGTTCTAAGAGCTTGGAAGATTTACCGTAATTTAAGGTTTTTTTTGGAGAGGGTAGTATTTAGATTGAGAACCACCCTACAAATTTTAATAACACAATCGTTAGCACATTTGTTGTATACAATATCGGTCAGGTTAGGTTTTTTTAATGAAGTAATATTTGTCTTCCCTAAAAAAATGTCCAGTAAAAACCATATTTTATTAAATGGTCGAAACAGTTTTCTTGAAAGTAGCTTTATCATATTAATTCCTATGTAAACGTGTGACTCCTTAATATAACCCATGTTGAGTATTTTTAATAATTTTTTTAAACACTGCTGGCAACACATAATATTATTTTATAGCTGTGATGGCTAAATTTAATTTTGGTATGATTTATCAGTTTAATTAAAAAACAAATAGTGTGTTCTCTTACCGTGCATTAAATTGTATTTGAAAATTTATTAGTCCCAAAGATTATCTATCAATTTTTTTTGTATTAGTCATTACTATGGAATACATGTTATTTCAGTTAGCATTTAGATGTCAACAAATAGAGTTAAAAATATAAGTATGATAACCAAACTGGACTCAAGGAATTTGCACAATGAGCATTAAATATAAAAAAATAACATTGTAATAACATTGCTAGAGAAAATAATATTTATTATGATTTAAGAGTTAAAACCGTAAATATTATCGTAAGTGATATATAAACTATACTTTTATGAAAATATTCATGTCTATATAAATTATATTGTAATAGTAGGTTAGGTAAGTTTGGCAATTTGACCATACTCAGGCTTCTCTGTTTTCCAAAATCCATCGGCAAATTTTCTATACATGGAAACTTGGCCTAAAATGTCAGTGAGATGACAATCACCGTGTCCGTCGAATTCACCGACACTGCAATCATTTATTCTAGATGTTGGGTCGTTTGCAGTTACGAACAACGCTATTAGACAACATGTCTGCTTTCCTTCAAATTTCGGATAATCGGGACCACCTTGAAAAATTAATTATACTTACAAAAATGTAAAAATGAAAAGTAGACTGCCATGGGTCAACATCACTGAGAATAAAATAAATAGAACTGTAACATCATAGTACATTCTTATGTAGTCAGCAAGAAAGCGAGGCGTCAGTCTGACCACTTTAAATACAAATAATATATCTTTTTTTTACAAGACATTAAACACTACACAGTGTATTCCTTATTAACAGATAAATAGATGAATTTAAATTTCATAGGATAAAATACAATATCATATGTTTTGTATTACGTGGTTTCAGTTGTGAAGGAAATTAAAAATCGGTACCACAGAAATGTGGTTTTGTCATACTGCAACTTGCCATTTTGTTTACTTCATAATATTTTACCCTGTGGGTTATACGTACTTTCAACTTCCACGAGTAAACGTCTTAAAGATGCCTCAATTAAACCTCTTCTGGTGGCCCCCATAAATGACAAAGTAACGTAATGGAATTCTGAAATTATAAAACATGATAAGATGTAAATAATAATAAAACGTTAAGAAATGTTGAGCTTTATTTTTTTGTCTGTTCGACTTTCGATGAGAAGCTGAGAAGACTTTGTTTCCAATGTAAATTTTTTCTCAAATTAATTATGATTTTTTGCACTTCCCTTCGCATCCGAAACCGAGCAAAACACAAGTGATTTTATAACTGTTTTAATAATGTATGTATATTACTTAATATTGGGACATCAAGATTTAGCTTTGCTGTAACTTAAATAAATAACATATCAGTAAAATTAAACTATTTACGATCAGTGCTCGAATTAGGGGGAGGGGCATGGGTGCCGGAGATCTCGTTTTTTTTTTTGTTGGAAGTTATAGAATTTTCATACTAACATATAAAAGTAAGACTTAGTACTTGAATTATAATTTGTACGATGAAAAACTATGGCGTTAGAAGTATGATCTAAAATATACCGGCAAAAGGACACCTAGATTCCCAGCGAACCCTAGAGCTTGTCCAAGTTTAAATTCTTAAGATTTATGTAATATCAATGAATATCTAAATAATTTCAGAAGATCTAGCTGGTACTTCACTTGTGTTGGTTTCATATTTTATTTAGTGCACATTTTTACCATATTTTTTTATCCTATTCTGTATGAATTGCTCGTAAGCTACCATTTCTGAAATTCAAAACACAAACAATGTTATAAGTTTATTATATTTGTATGAACAGTGATGTCGGGTTTTCATGGTTGCAATGTATAATCTCTTAGATTTTATATCTATTCCATTGTCTCTATTTTTTTTATCACTTTTATCTTATCTCTAATTCATTATCTCTAATCTCATATAATATATGCTCGGTAAAGTTCAGCGTGATGCACGCACGCACAGATTTTCCCGTTGATTTCCCAACCCAATAATATATTCATGGTAATATTATTTGTAAGGCACACAAAATGTAATACTTTGAATCGGGATATTAACTTAAATTAATAATACTTTATGCTTCAATTGAATGTGGAAATCTTCACCATTTTTAAACGACAAAAAACGTATAAGGACTTCTTGACAATATAAAAAAATAATAAAAAAGGGTTGTAATATACACAAAATATATTGCCTTGCGGATATTGCTCGATCACGTTATTGTATACGTATGCTGAAATATCAACAAACAGATTGATTAGTATTAAATATCAGTCATATCTGTTAAGAAATAAATTAAAAATAATAATATCTACTATCTAAGGCATATTACCTGGCGCGGTCAACATCAAAGCCAACGTCGCTGAAATTAATAACAATTTTTTGGTAAACGAGATTGGCTATTCACTCGATATTATTATGAATTAGGCAGAAATCGATTAAGGCAAGTCATATAGAGCAATAACATCATATAATATCTTGTGCAGTTATGTGCTTAGTACAAGTTGTAAAATGCTACACAGTTTAATCCTTATTAACCAATAACTTATCCTATACAGATCAATAGATTAATTATTCGAATTCCATACGATACTATACGACAACATGACAATTTATTATAATAATTAATATGCTTACATATCTTAATATTTGAACGTATATAAGTTTTGACAAAATCGTCCCGATGACCTAGAAAAACACACGTTTCTGAATTGTGTATATTAATGATGTAAATATAATAATAAAAACTTAGCACAGGCAGGTTGGAAAGGTTATAGTTCTACAACATTATAAAATCATTTTTCAAGGAGTAAGATCTTTTGAAACTTATTACACAATAGAATATTAAATAGTAGAATTTGCATTACATTAATGATTATAAATTCAAGATGTCGTCAGAAAGAATGTAAAAATACATTATTTTTCAATTTAATTAATATTTTACCTGGTTCTATATTTTGGAGCATACAGTCTGTAATTAAAAAAGTAAACATAAAATGTGAAAAAAAGTAAAAGGTATTTAGCAACTGTAATTATATTTTAAAGATAAATAATTATTTGATAAACTGACTTGTTTTGTACACATGTGGTTTCAATTCATCTTCAAAAATAAAAATTTGAAATATTTTAATAGACAATCATTATAGGATTTGTAAAATTATTTAAAGTTAATAATTTAAGAGTAAGTAAATCTATAAAACATTTTATGAATGTAATAGTAATAATAGTAGATATGTGTTATGGATTGTGAGATTTTCTTTTTTCCTTGGATAATACTTAACCTGAGGAGGGACAGCTTTCGCATTGCTTCTCCCCAAAGGAAGTCTTACAAGGGCTGTGAGAGAAGGGTGTATTAAAACTAGTGATGAGAATCCGAAAATCCGAATTTTCGCAAAAAACTCAATATAAGCCACTTAAAAACTTATAAGTATTAAATATTATTATAAGATAAAGCTGTGAACCTAACCAAATTATTTTTAAGTCAAAGTAAAAATTAAACACAAAAAAGATAAATTCCTTTTGAATTTCGGATTTGTTAAAATCCGAAAGCAATTAATAGTCAAAGTTTAGCGTTTTTTTTTATTAGTTTTCATCAATTAATTTTACCTAGGTACACAGCTTTGTACTGTAATAGTATTGAATATTTATAAGGTTTTTTAGTTGGCCTAAATTTTTTTAAATCCGGATTTTCAGATTATCTTCACTAATTTAACCTTTAGGTACTTCAAAAACCCGTAATACTTACTTTCTGTTATGGCCAAAACATGTACAAGGACTAATGTTATCAATACACAAAAATGTTTCATTTTTACCTGAAAAAAACAATACATTCGTATAACAGTTACAGTTGTCAATAGATTATTTATTTAATTGACAACTATGATTCTCAAGGGCTATAAACAATACTAAATTTACAATGATTATGGTTCCCAAATAGACTTGTATGTAAAACAGTCTAAAAACACAATATGTAGAACTCACATCATGACTTTTAATAATAATTTTCGAGACTAACTGTTTAAAAAAATACTTTAAAATAGGTTAGGTTTAAAGCGAATTTGTATGACCCAGTTTTTATTTTGTTTTAGATAAAATAGATTTTATTAGTTTGAGTGAATGACTTACAAAGATTCGATGACTTACTTAAAATGTTTTGACGCTTGCTGTTGTTAAACTAAGTTTCGACTTATCAGATGTGGACGACTTTCGGTGTTTTCGTTGTACTTGTATTGAATTTTGTTAGTTTCAAGTAAAATCGAAGTAACGGTGAACTATGCAAACTGCAAAAAGTTTGAACGGCTCGCAGTAGAAAAAAATATTTTATCCAATACCATATGTTGTGCAAATGTAAATATTTTTTATTGAATATACGTCATTCGAATATACTACTATTGTTTGAACGCGAATTGTTTTTGTAAGCTTATTTTATTTTGATTGTACGCAACAAGAGATTTCTGATTTCAAATGTTGTCTAGAGCGTTATACAGGATGATCCACTCAATATTTCATTAAAAACAAATAGTGTGTTCTCTTACCGTGCATTAAATTGTATTTGTAAAATTTATTAGTCCCAAAGATTGTCTATCAATTATTTTTTTTTGTTTTAGTCATTAATTTAGAATATAAGTTATTTCAGTTAGCAATTGGATGTCAACAAATAGAGATAAAATGATAAATATGATAATCAAACTGGACTCAAGGAATTTGCACAATGAGCATTATATATATATAAAAAAAAACATTGTATTTTGCTAGAGAAAATAATATTTATTATGATTTAAGAATTAAAACAGTAAACATTATCAAGTAAATTATGTTAGTATTGAAAACCAATTAGTGAAGTGACATATAAACTAAATTGTTATGATAGTTAAATGTCTATGTAAATTATATTGTAATGTATTAAAAATAAAATAGAACAGAATAGCGATTTATGACAATACATCCTACATACAAATCCTACAATTATATAGGTAAGATGAGTTTGTCAATTTGACCATATTCAGGCTTATCTGTTTTCCAAAATCCATCGGCAAATTTTCTATACATGGAAACATGGCGTGAACTGTCAGTGAGATGGCAATCACTGTGCCCGTCGAATTCAACGACACTGCAATCTTTTATTTTAGATGTTGGGTCGTTTGCAGTTACGAACAACGCTATTAGACAACATGTATGCTTTCCTTCAAATTTCGGATACTCGGGATCACCTTGAAAAATTAATTTTACTTACAAAAATGTAAAAGTAGGCTGCCATGGGTCAACATCACAGAGAATAAAATAAATAAAACTGTAACATCATATTATATTCTTATGTAGTCAGCAAAAAAGCGGGGCGTCGGTGTAACCACTTTAAATACAAATTATATATCTTCTTTTTACAAGACATTAAACACTACACAGTGTATTTCTTATTAACAGATAAATAGATGAATTTAAATTTCATAGGATAAAATACAATATCATATGTTTTGTATCACATGGTTTCAGTTGTGAAGGAAATTAAAAATCGGTACCAGAGAAATGTGGTTTTGTCATACTGCAACTCGCCATTTTGCTTACTTCATAATATTTTACCCTGTGGGTTATACATACTTTCGACTTCCATGAGTAAACGTCTTAAAGATGCCTTAGTTATATCTCTTCTGGTTTCCCCCATACTTTTCAAAGTAACGTAATAGAAATCTGAAATTATCAAACATGATATGTAAATAATGATGAAACGTTAAGAAATGTTCAGCTCTATATTTTTGTCTGTTCGACTTTCGATGAGAAGCTGAGAAGACTTAAGTTCCAATGTAAATTTTTTCTCAAATTAATTATGATTTTTTGCACTTCCCTTCGCATCCGAAACCGAGCAAAACACAAGTGATTTTATAACTGTTTTAATAATGTATGTATATTACTTAATATTGGGACATCAAGATTTAGCTTTGCTGTAACTTAAATAAATAACATATCATTAAAATTAAACTATTTACGACCAGTGCTTGAATTAGGGGGAGGAGCATGAGCGACAGAGTATCTCAATTTTTTTTGTTGGAAATTATAGAGTTTTCATACTAACATATAAAGGTAAGACATAGGACTTAAATTATAATTTGTACGATGAAAAAGTATAGCGTTAGAAGTATGATCGAAAATATAACAGCAAAGGAGACACTTAGATTCCTTAATATTGGGATATCAAGTTTTAGTTTTACTGTAACTTAAATAAATAACATATCATTAAAATGTAAACCTTAACGGTCGGTGATCGAATTGTGGGAAGGGGTATGGGTGACTGAGTATCCCGATTATTTTTTTTTTTCTTAAAAGACACATAGATTACCAGTGAACCCTACAGCTTAAGTTTAAATTATTGAGATTTATGTAATATTAATAGAGATTTAATCAATTGCATAGGACCTAGCTGGTACATTGCCAATCTAACGTGTGTTGGTTTCATAATTTATTTGGTGCACAATTTTACCATGTCTTTCTATACTGTTCTGTATGGTTTCCTCGTAAGTTACCATTTCTGAAATTCAAAACACAAACAATGTTATAAGTTTATTATATCCGTATAATTGAAGAGCAGTGATTCCGGCTAAATAAAACCTTATTACGTTCTATGTTGGAATCGCGATATTAACTTAAATTAATAATACTTTATGCTTAAATTGAGTGGGGAGATCTTCACCATTTTTAAACGACAAAAAACGTTTAAGGACTTTTTGACAATATAAAAAAATAATAAAAAAGGGTTGTAATATACAGATAATCTATTACCTTGCGGATAATCCTCGATCACGTTATTGTATACGTATGCTGAAATATCAACAAACAGATTGATTAGTATTAAATATCACTCATATATGTGTTAAGAAATAAATTTAAAATAATAGTATCTATTATCTAAGGCACATTACCTGGCGCGGTCAACATCAAAGCCAACGTCGCTGAAATCAATAACAATTTATCGGTAAACGAGATTGGCTATTCACTCGATATTATTATGAATTAGGCAGAAATCGATAAAGTCAAGTCATATAGAACAAAAACATCATATAATGTCCTGTGCAGCTATTTACTTAGTACAAGTTGTAAAATATTACACAGTTTAATCCTTATTAACCAATAGTTTATCCTATACAGATCAATAGATTTTTTCGAATTTCATATGATATAAAATGACAATTTATTATAATAATTAATATGCTTACATATCTTAATATTTGAACATATACAATTTTTAACAAAATCGTCCAAATGACCTAGAAAAACACATGAATTGAGTATATTTATATAATTACGTAAATATGATAATAACAATTCAGCACAGGCAGGTTGGGAAGGTTTTAACGGATAGTTCTTTAACGTTATAAAATTACTTTTTTAGGGAACCCAACAACGAGACATTAACATAGTTTTAATGTACAAAAGGTATTTTCAATGTACCTTATATTGTGTTTGAAGTCAAAAAACTACAAAAATCCACCCCTTCTAGATTCATAAGAAGTAGGACCTTTTGAAACTTATTAAACAATAGAACATTAAACAGTAGAATTTGAATTACATTAATGAATGTGAAGTCAAGATTCAATCAAAGGAAGCACATAAAAATTACATTAAATATTTTACCTGGTCTTATATGGCCGAGCATAGAGTCTGTAATTAATAAATGAAACATAATATGTGAAAAAAGGTAAAATGTATTTGACATTTATAAATATATTTTTAAGATAAATAATGATTGGATATACTGACTTGTTTTGAATACATGTGCTTTAAATTCATCTTAAAAAAAAAAGGTTAATTATTTTAAAAGACAATCATTATAGAATTTTTGTAAATTTAAAAATAAAACGCAACACCAAAAAGATAAATTGCTTTTGAATTTCGGATATGTTGAAATTTCAAAGCAATAATTAATAGTCAAAGTTCATCGTTTTTTTTTTTTTATTAATTTTCATCAATACACTATACCTAGGTACACAGTTTTGTACTGTAATAGTATTTAATATTTTTAGGGTTTTTTTTAGTTGACATAAATATTTTTTAAATCCACATTTTCAGATTCTCATCACTAATATAAATCTTTGGTATTTAAGAAACCGTGATACTTACTTTCTGTTACGGCCAAAACATGTACAAGGACTAATGACATTAAAACACAATAAAGTTTCATTTTTTCCTGAAAAATATAATGAATTCACATTACAGTTACAGTTGCCAATGGATTATTTATTTATTTGACAACTATGATCCTTTAGGACTATAAAACAATACAAAATTATCGATGATTACGGATTCTAATTAGCCTTGTATGTAAAATAGTCTGCAAACACAATATGTAGAAAACACATCATGACTTATAACAATAATTTTTGAGACTTACTTGATCACAAATTAATTTACCCTCTAATTAAAAAAAATTGTTATAATTAATATTTTTTCTAAGAAAAAATAGGTTTAAAGCAAATTTGTTGGACCCAGTTTTCATTTTATTTTAAATAAAATAGCTTTTATTAGTTTGAATAACTTCATAAAAAAACATTGGGTTTCGTTATAAAATGTAATCAATAAATAACAGTTTATAAATGATGGTAAAAATAACATTACTAAAGCAGTATAGGAATAAAGTAAAGTGAACGTCTTACAGAGTTTCCATAGTAAAACTTACTTAAAAATGATTTAACGCTTGCCAAACCAAACCAATTGGATTATTTTGTTAAACTAAATTTCTGCTTTTTGGATGTGGACGTCTTACGGTGTTTTCGTTGTACTTGTATTGGATTTTGATTGTTATCAAGTAAAATCGAAATATGATGAACTATGCAAAATGTATGAAGCGGTTAAACGGCTAGCAGTGGAAAAATTGTGTTTTACACGCCAAATGTTGTGCAACGTAAAAACAATTTCGATTGAATACACGTCATTCGAATTCACTACTATTATTTGAACATGTATTTTCTTTTCGAAAACTTATATTTTTATCTTGATTGTACGCAACGAGAAAATGCCATTTCAACTGTTGCCCCTACAACAGGCGTTGTATTATCTGCGTTCACTACCATGTTGTTGAACTTATTCATTATACAGGGTGCACCCTATACGTATCGCAAATACATATCGGGTGTACTCTAAGTCCGTGGAGAATTATATCCACGAACTATGTTGACAATTAAACATACAATTACCCCGGCATACAGTTGAATAATATAACCGAAATATTGCATTTAAATACATTTTGTCAAACGGATGCACACAGATCACACTGACCAGCTTAGACGACAACGCGCCATTAGTCATTACATACAATTTTATAACTTTTTTTTTTTTAATGTTTGTACTGTTTTTTAAATAATTTCGGTTTACAGGAGCAACCGCTCGACGTGGACAAATAGATGGTGAGTAGAGTACTTATACGGGGTTTTACTCGTTGAAGTACCGAATAAATTTAGAGAAGTGGTAGAATTAAAGATAATTATATAGTATATTAGGAAGCAGTAACAAGCTAGTATATTAAAACATCAAGTTTCTGGCTAATATTGTAGTGTTTAATATCTAGCTTAAAACAATTCATACAGAATTTGGGCCCTTAAACTTTTTTGAATTTATCATTTAGTTATAATTTGAACGTTGAACGTACCTACCCCTGTCTCTCACATCCTATTTCCCACCCCCTTTCTCCCACCCCTATCTCTTACCCTCTATAACCAACCCCTATCTCATGTCTCTTACCCCCATCCCCATTCCCAACCCAACCCAATCACCGTGTGGTAATTTTTCGTTACGCTTTTTTGGTAACACTAAGTAAATAACGCTTTTTACGGTTATGTACCAGAGCTCCGACATGAAAATGTCAAAATCAAGATAGCCATTTTGTTAAGAATAATTTCCTGAAAATTTTGACTGGTCGACCACCAGATTTGGATAATTAATTTTTAAGTTATTAAAGGTTAAAGAATAGGATGGTAGAGGAGTGCGGTAGAGTAGGCGAGTAGAGCTATTTTTATCTGCGCGCATTTTCTACCGCACTCCACCACCCATCCTACTCTTTAACCTTTAGTAACTTAAAAAGTAATTGTCCAAATCTGGTTATCGAGCAGTCAAAATTTTCAGCAATTTATTTTTAACAAAATGGCTATCTTGAATTTTTCCCTAATATGACCCGTGTTGATTATTTTTCAATTATTGCTGGCAACGTTTAATAGTATTTTATTGCTGTGATAGCTTAATTTGATTTTGGCATCATCTTTATGTTTATTTAAAAAACAAAGAAAACAATGCATTTGAATAGAGAAAAACATGTTTATTGTGAATTTAAACGGTGAATAATATTAAATAAATGAGGTGCGTAGTAAAAATAATTTGGTAAAGTGACATTAAGACTATTTTTTTATTGTAGTGGTCATGTCTATATATTATGTAGTAATCCGGGTCTGTTATTAATGCCTAATAGGCAATACTTCATAGTAGCCTTCGCTAAACTTTCTGTACCTGAATACACGGTGTGCTTATCAGTAAGACGACAATCTCGGCGATTATCTAATACAACGGTAAAGCGTTTTGCTAGATCTTTTGCAGTTACGAACAACGCTATTAAACGACATATCTCATGTGTTCAAAACGGCAGATTTTCGGGATTATCTTTGAAAAAAAAAATTATTTTAAAATATATAGAGATCTGTACTTTGCTTACTTCATAATATTTTACTTATTGCGACCCTCTGGGTTATACATACTTTCGACCTCCTCGAGTAAACGTCTTACAGATGCCTCAGTTATATTTCTTCTGGTGCCTCCCATATCTGACAGAGTAATGTTATCCAAATCTGAAATAATTTTAAAGCATAATAATATGTAAACAATAATTGAACGTTGATACATTTTAAACATTTTATTCTTTGTCTGTTTGAGTAATTTTAATCATTTGTTTATATTACTTATGCCCACCATTTCACCAGCGTTTTGCCTTGCTACATTTTAAATAAGTAACATATTATTAAAATCAAACAATATATGATCAGTGGTCGAATTGGGGGTTATATAATTTGGTTTTATAAATTGTTCGGTGCACAGTTTTACCATACTCACTTATTCTTAACTGTATTGTTTGCTCTCCTTCTACCACACCTAAAATTAAAAAAAAAAAAACAAAAAATTGTATAAGTTTATAATATCCGTATCGTTGAAGATCAATGATTCCGGCTAATGTGATTACAACGATAATCCTTAAACAACAAACCCCGTTTAAGGACTTCTTGACAATATAAAATAATAATAAATTCGAGTCGATAAATTTAAGCCAAGTAAAGTCAAAAACCATTTTAAATTGTGTTTTTAAAACGACTGTTTTAACGGCCTGGTCTAGTTTAAGAGATATCAAGTTCCCTAATCTCTAAATGTATAAAGGCAATTGGAATTTATAATAAATATTAAAAAAAAATTAATTATAATTAATATCCTTACGAATCGCAATGAATGAACATATAAAACTTTGCACTAGTTCGTCCACTTCAACTAGAAAAACACATGTTTTTATACGTTGTATAATAATATAATAATTTAAATATGATAAAAAAAAAACATGACAATAGTTTTTTTATTAATGCAGTTTGAATATACCTTAAATTATATTTCAAGTCCAAAAATTACTATCTACTATATTTTACCTGGTTCTATTGATCCAAGCATGTGGTCTATAAATAATAGAAAGTAAACAAAATATGTGAAAAAAGGTGAAAATATGTTTTTTATAACTGTAAAATGTTATATTATATGAAAAAGTAATTGTACGATGTACTGACTTGTTGTGTATACCTCCCTCTTATAGTCAACTAAAAAAAAAAAAGGTTAAATTATTTGAAGTTAATCTAGCCATGAGAATCCAAAAAATCATCACTACTTTAAACCTCTGGTACTTCAGAAAACCGTAATACTTACTTTCTGTAACTGCCAAAACATTTCCAAGGACTAATGCCATTAAAACACGGTAAAGTTTCATTTTTTCCTTAAGAAAACACAATAAATTTATCTTTAAGATACAGTTGCCAATGGATTATTTACTATTTGACCACTATGATCCTTTAGAACCATAAAACAATACTAATCCATCAGAGCTTATGGATTATAAATAGACTTGTATGTAAAAAAAATCTGAAAACACGATATGTAGAACACACATCATGACTTTTAATCATAATTTTTGAGACCAGCTTGATCACAAATTAATTTACCCTCTAATTAAACACAATATTTAAAACTAACATCATGTCTCCTTATGAATTTTAACAATAATTTTTAAGACCAGCTTGATCATAAACAATTTACCTAATGAATTACCTATGAACCTATTACATTACCCTTTCAAGAACTGTTCAATTAATATTTTTTCTAACAAAAAAAGGTTAAAGCAATTTTTTTGGACCCAGCTACTATTTTTTTTTTAGAAAAAATAGATTTTATTAGTTTGAGTGAATAACTTCGTAAAAAATATTGGGTTATTTTTATCAATAGAAAATACGTAATTCGAATTTGCAATATTATTTGAACATGTTTTGCTATTGGAAACAATTTTTTTTTCTTGTACGCAACCAATTTGAAAATCTTGACTTTTATCCATAGCAATTACAACTTAATATTACTATTTAAATTATACTACAAGTGTACAAAATCGGGTCGAAAGTTTTTTTTTTTTAACTCAAAACAATTACTAATATTATTTTGATATAAAAACTTATAATTAATTATATTTAAATAATAAAAAAAACTTCAATTAAAGTAAAATGCATTTTTAGTTACAGCTCTCAAAGACCCGTGAGCTCTCCTTCCAAACTTTACCCCACTGTAATGGCTCTTTTCATTTCCTAGGTGTGAACATTAAAACAATTTGTTGTTTTTCCATATTAGCTTAACATGCGTAGTTTAAATGGCTTATACGTTTTAAAGTAAAATATTCAGTGGTTTTTCCAGTAGTTAACCAATTTTTTTTTTAATGATACACAAGTTGTATTTGGTTATACAAAGTTGTAATATTAATGTTTAATTTAAACTTTGAACTTGCTTGCATGAAAGTACCATATTGTTACACATATTATGGCGTATTGTTGTGCATCAGTGCTTAGTATGTACATACCGCCAGTACAATCCAAACCAGCACAGTAAGAAAGCATTAAAGTCCGGTGCATTGTTCACAATTACCATCAAAGCGTTTCTTTAAAAGTGATTTTATCATATTTATTTACAACAATTTCTGTAAGCTTGTGACCTCTCTATCCCTACCGTGATTGACCCCACTGTACTGGCTTACTCGGACAATCTAACCAAAAACTGGTACATAAGTTCACAAAACTTAATAGGATCCCTCTACATAGATGTCTGTAAAAATGTTATCATGATTTTTTTTAACATGTAACGATTTAATCACTTTGAGTTGTAATAATTCCAGTTAAACTGTGACAAACCTGACCCCAGTTATCCAGCAATTAAAGGAAAACTCTAGTCCCGCATTGTTTCTTCGTTTAATATCTTATGGATACATATGAGTTCCAACTCTTGTCAAATGTTCAACTAAGATGTCCTAAAAATTACTGCTAAAAAACAAAATACTTGCATTCCCCGTGGGGAGAGGGGAAGAAATAGGGAAAATTATAATTTGACTCTATTGACGTATAGTGGCATACCAAATAAACATGCCTTAAACGTTTAACTTGATCCGACCTTTTTTGTCGAAATAATAGCCAGTTAAAGCCAGTTTTTTCAAATGTTAACTATAAAGAAGTGTACTTTTTCAACTTTTACCGACCACAAAGTACCAGCTTGATAAAAAAAAATGTTTATAGAGTTGCTACAAGAAAGAATTGGTCCAGTATTAAGTTACAGTGTTTACAGACACAAAAAAAGCCCACGTCGTTGTAAAACCAATAGCATCGCTGCTCCGTATCGAAGCTAAACCTATTAATTAACAGTACGAAATATGCGTTCTGAGAATTTGGTAAATAAATGTAACATGGTTATTGTGGTGCAAGGTTAGAACGTTGGAAGACAATGTTGGAACGGCTCGCAGTAGAAACATTTTATTTTTAAATAAAATATGTTGTGCAAACGTAAATATTTAATTTTTAAAATACGTCATTCGAATTTACATTGTCCTTAAATACTCTTTGAATATATTTTTTTTTTTTTGGAAACAATTTTTATTGACTCTACGTTGATTGTACGCAATAATTTTGATTTATTTCAAAGATTTATGCAATCATGTAGGTTAGGTGAGTTTGGCCGTTGGACTATAATCAGGGGCCAAAACTTCGTAGTAACCATGGAGAAACTTCCCGTACTTAAAAACATGTTCTGACTCGTCAATGAGATGACAATCACGGTGAACCTCGAATACATCGGCAAGGCAATAACTTAAGTGATTAGTTGGGTCGTTTGCAGTTACGAACAACGCTATTAAACGACATGTATCTTGTACGCCAAAATTCGGAATTTCGGGATCACCTTTGAAAAAATAATTTTTTAAAATAGATATAGCTATAACATCATAGTATAACGTAACAGATTAGATAAAACCTTATATTATCTTATCATCTGTGTTAATATCATGTAGTCAACAACGAAGAAAGCACGAAGGCGAGGCGACAGTGTAACCACTTTAAATACAAATAAATAATTGTATACAACTAGTTAAACACTGCACAATGTAATCCTAATTAACATCATCAATAGATTAATTAAAATTTCTCAAGATATATATGGAAAAATACCCACTTGATGAATGTATGAATGTCCATTAAAATTGATTATCCCTTATTAATTATAATTTAAAATGTACATATTGATGTTTGTTTGCCATCAAAAACATTATGATTTGACACGAAGCACACATTTTTACGTTTGTCCTATATTTAATATTACCAAGAACTGGTCGCTGTTCTTACTAAGTAGAACAACTAATAATGATATTATTGCGGTGTGTAGACCAATCACCCGATTTCATATATTTTGTATTTTACAACAGTATTAAAACCGAAAACGATTGTTTTGACGGAAGCAAACGTTGCTTATGACATGTAAGTTTATATGCTGCCACCTCTAAACAGTATTATAGCTATACAGTATTATGTCATTTTCATTTAAAAAATAAATTGTGTATTCATACAACCAGACATCAATCGTCATCGAAGATTTCAGAGGTAAGTAGTTCAAATTAATATTAAAGAGCCTCTACACCTACTTCAAACGTACTTTCCCTAAGAATTTCTCAGATTAAGGTATTGAGTAATTAATTGAGTTTAGTATGACATTACATTATATTTAGTAGAGTGATTTCACAATTATCGTTACACAATCGGTTTTGACACGTTAAACGTACGTCCTCACCATATGGCGAACTTGGTTCTCACTACCATCGTAATAAATAGAGGTGTGTGTAGCATATCTTTAACTGTACTCTGATACTCAAAAAAGAAACAAAAATAAATAAAACTTATTTTAAATGATTCCAAAATAGTATATTATGTCAATTGTATGAAGCATGTTAAAGAAGTTTTAAGAAATGTATATATCTGCATTCTGCAAGATCGCTTTAACATAATAAACAAGATAAACACGGTGGTTCCGGTATCGGGGTGAGTTTGGCACCTTTTCTATTTGAGCCAACTACTACTTGATAGTAGTACCCATCATCCCACATTCTGTACACGATGCCCTGTTCGTGAGATTCATTTAGTTTAAGATGACAATTATTATGGTTAAAAACGGATTCGACGGCACTGCAATGACATATGTGGTTTTCTGGTTCTCTTACATTTACGAACAACGCCATTAAACGACATCTCTGCTGTACACCAAAAGCCGCGGATTGAACGGTACCTTTGAAAACAGAATTTTTAAAAATATATAGAGCTGTAATATAATTTCATTAAATCTCGACGACGAACAAAGAGAAAAGTCGAGGCGACAGTGTGACCACTTTGAATAAAAATATATGTTTTCAGTTCAAATGGTTAATTCAATTCCGTATAATAATCGTCATTCCGATCACACTGCACCATGCTTTTTTGCTTGAATCATCATATTTTACTTATTGCGACCCTCTTAAACATACCTTCGACTGCCTGGAGTAAACGTAATACAGATTCCTTAATTTTATTTCTTCTCTCCTTCCCCATGCCTGACAAAGTAACGTGATTCAAGTCTAAAATTATAAAACATAATAAAATGTACATGTTAATACATTTTTAACTTTATTTTTTGTCTGTTCGAGTTTCGATGCAAAGATGAGAAAATATTTAAGTTTCCAATGTGTTTTTTTTATATCAAATTAATTATGATATTTTGTGCATTTGGGTGTATAAGATAACCGTGGACCGACACTTTTCTTAATAAATATTCCCTATATAAATGATAAATCGTACACAGAATCATTACTGTAGACGATAAAAGAAATAAGTAATCCTCTTTGCATCCGAAACCGTGCAAAATATAAGTGATTTTATAACTGAGTTAATTTGTATAAATTACTTGTGCTCAGAGCACCAGGATTTTTCCCTAAAATAAATAACACATTAATAAAAATTAACAATTATAAATCAGTGTTCGAAATGAGTGGGGGGGGGGGCATGGGTGACAGAGTATTGTCAGAGTACATAATTCTAAACAATTACAGATATTCTAGCGGTTAGATTACCAGTCTAACGTTTGTTGGTTTTATAATTTATTCGAATCAAATTTTTACCAAATTTTTTCATACGGCCCAGTATATGTTCCTCATAAGCTCCCAGATCTGAAATTTAAAACACAAAATATTTTAAAAGTTTTTATATTCAGTAACAATGAAGAGTATAGATATTTAATACCATAAACTTAATTTAATAATATTTGATAAATATCTGTACCTCATAATATATTTACACACAGATACAAGTGTATTAGCACAAATTTTAATTATCACTCTATTACTTGTATTAAAGTATTTGAAAATTGTATCATTACAAGTATTTTAATAAACGTTAAACAAACTCACTGAAGGTTCGCTCTTTAAAAATCCCCCACCATAACTATTTACTAGTTAACTTATATATAAATTTTCTAATGCTATGCACGTTCCTTGACAACTTTACTAGTTTATGTAGGAAACGGATTTTAGATTTTAAACAAAATTCTTTAAAAACGGACCACATGCAAATCGTATGAGGACTTTATGACTAAACGTTAAATATTTACTATCTGGATATTCCCCATCTCCATCCTTGAAAACGGACGCTGAAATATTAACGTATATAATTATTATAATTAAAAATCGGTCTTATTCGTTACAAATAAATTTTTAAAAAATTATAATTTATAATGTCTGAGTCTTAATACTTGGCGCGGCCAAAAGCGAAGTCACCGCCTCTGAAATTAATACAAATTTATCGTTAAACGAAATTGGCTATTAATTCATAATAAGTCATAGAGTAAATATAAATAGCATCATTTAATGTCTTGAATAGTGAGCAACGCTATTAAACGATGCGTCTGCTAAATTTAAAACTAAGAATTTTCGGGTTTATGTTTGAAAAATAATTTTTACACAAATCAATATAATGGAAAAATTGACACGATGGCTTATATGGGTAAACTTACAAAGTAAAAATATGTACAAGGTGATTAACTTATCGTTAACCACTCAATATCTTACTGAGTTTAATCAGAAATATAATTTTTACAATGTGATCTCAACTTTTTACTACATATATTTTTTGTTTTTACCCTCTTCCCATTTTAGTTTTTATGATAGTAACTTTTGAAACTTAAATGGTAACGCATACATTTCATAAACTTGTTAAATTGAACATAAGGTACAAACAATTTTAACTAGTCAATAAACAATTTTGATTAAATATTTTTAAAATTATAATAGTTATGATGGGGGGGAAGTGCGGTTAGGAAACAAAAAAAAAAGGATTAAAAAATATTATTAATTTCGCCATTGGTAGCGCATTTACTATTATAAGAATTAATATGCTTACTAATATCCATAGAATCCATTACATAAAATGTGACTATTTCGTCCAATTGTCCTAGTAAGACACAGGTTTTTAAATTGTGTCTATTTATGTAGTAAGGTTATAGCACTTTTATTAGATACGTTATAAAATAAATTCCAATAATTGTATTGACGCGATTGCAAAATGTACCTTAAATTACTTTTTGAGTCTAAAAACTACGAGCATATGTGAAATGAGCAAAAAAATTAACTCCTACTGATTTCAAAAGCAGTTACACCCTTTGAAATATTTTATACAAAAGAATTTTTATTTTATTGATTTTTTGTAAAATCAACATTCAATTGTTAGAGAAAACGTAAATAATAGATCGTTTTTCAATTTATTAAATATTTTACCTTTTTTTAATTGTTTGAGCATACAGTCTATGATTAAAAAGCAAATAAAAGATGTAAAACTTAATTTACATATTATAATTATATTTTACAGATATATAATTATTGGATATACTGACTTGTACGGTTTACGTGCTGTTTAAAGGAATCTAAAAAGAAAATAAAAACGTTAATTTAAACTACAGATGGGAATCCAGAAATTGGGATTTAAAACTAAAAAAAAATTATTAAATATTAATAAAACATAAATCTGTTTACCCATATTAATTTTTGCAATAAAGATGTAAAAATGAAACACAACATCAAAAAGAAAATTTTCTTTCTGAATTTGGATTTGTTAAAATCATAAAATCCGTAATTTAAAATCCGAAAACAACTTAGAGTAAATATAAAGCGTTTTTTTTTATTACTTTCCTTAGATACACAGCTTTATACTACTCGTATAAGAGTATTTAATATTTATAAGTGGCTTAAATAGTATTTATTTAAAAATCTGTATTTTTGGATTGCTACCACTAATTTAAACCTCAAGTATTTCAGAAAACCGTAATACTTACCTTCTGATAATGCCAAAACATGTCCAAGGACTAATGTCATCAAAACACAAAAATGTTTCATTTTTTCCTGAAGAAAATACAATAAATTTATCTTACAGATACAGTTGCTTATGAATTATTTATTTATTTCACAACTATGATCCTTTAGGACTATAAAATAATACAAAAATTATCGATGATTACAGATTCTAATTAGCCTTCTATGTAAAATAGTCCGAAAACACAATATGTAGAACACATATCATGACTTATAATCATAAGTTTTGACTTAACCATCAACTTGATCACCAATTAATTTACCCTCTAATTAAAAAAACCAGTACAGTGGGGTCGGGGCATAGTGGTGACGGGGAGGTCACAGGTTTACAGGAATTTTTAAATCTGAAAGTGATTTTATCCGAGAGGACTAGTACAGTAGAGTATTGGCATAATGTAATCAAAGCAATGTGGAAACGGAGGGGTCACAGGTCTACAAGAATAAAATCGCTTTCAAACAAACGCTTTGATGCTCATTTGTAAATACAGAACCTTCATTTAAAACTTTCTAACTTTGCTGGTTTATACTGTGCTTGGTTTGGACTGTACTGGCTTGAAAATACTAACTACCGATTTGCATCGAAGCGTTTTTTCGAAAGTGATTTTATCACTTTCAGATTTAAAAATTCCTGTAAACCTGTGACCTCCCCGTCACCACTATGCCCCGACCCCCTGTACTGGTTTTTTTTTTGCAAAAACGTAGTGGACCAAATAACACAAATACAATGTCTTGTTATATTTTGTTGGAATGGTCGACGATTCATGTTTCAATCGTTTGTAGTCCATAGTTTAAATTATAATCGCTTATTCTCAATAAAATTAATATTTATGTATTATATACTTCCATTAGAGCAATCTCACACAAACTATTTATACTTCCTAGATTATATTATTTCAAAGCTATATTATACTTCTATTTTACTAGATTGACAATGTACAAAATAAAATACAACTAAAAAAACCTTTTCATAGATCCTTAAAATGTAAAGGGTGGGATAGTGAAACGGTTTTTCCCATTTAAATACATTAAAAAATCGCCGTTTTGCTGCCTCATCCTGTATATTAATTTCTTGTTATTTTCTAAAAAAAAATCGATTTTCTTAAATTTAAATTAAGATAAATTGTATACTGGTACTGTGATGGAGAAAACAATAAATTTTACCTACATATATTACTTATTAGTTAAATATTACTAACGTGTATAGCCACTAGCGGTCGGCTGTTGCTTGTTATTTAACAATAACCTTTTATGGAGATTTTAAAAATTGTGTTTTTTTAATAATAGCATAGGAGCAGTATCATGATGTTAAATGTTCACGAGATTTGATCTAGTCATAAAATAAAGTATTATCATTTATGACTTAATTATTATTAAAATTTATCTTCATCTGTACATAGTAATAAAATAATGAAATATTTTATACAAAATTAGAGCTACAAGTTGATAAACTAAAAATTTAAAATTAGCACAAAGCAGATTATCTAATATTAGACAATTGAAACAATCAAGCGTGAATCTCTTTAAATGAATAACAGTATAACAATATGCAAAACATTAGTTTTCCTTTAAAAAAAATTGTGTAATAAAAAATACATTTTGAGGCGGTATACTGCATAAAAACCAACACTTAATCTGAATCCAAAAAACAACAGTCCTCTTCATAATTTGCAGGTAGTTGGACCTTATGTACTCATAGTTGACCTTCGGTAAGGTTATATAACGCAGGCTATAAAATAACGAGATAACGACAGTGGTTTTGTCGTATCAGAATCATTAAGTGTCTTAATAAGTACACGGATAGGTTTTTTTCCCAATAAATCGAGTGTCTACTATAATCAGTTACACGATTTAGTCGTCTGTGATATCATGTAATATACACAATATCATGATACCGGTCATTGGGACCTAACCTTATCTAACACGGATAGACGTTACCAACTGATAGTTTTTAGTGTCTGTCCGTTTCTCCCATCTGGTACACCGGGTTTTTAGTTAAAAAAAAAAAAAAAAAAAATTGAATTTGTGTTAACTTAAAGTCAAAAGTGGTACTCGAGCACAAAACCTAATAGTATCATTCTGCATAAATATACAAAAAATTTTTTAATGATTTGATCAATTTTTTTTAAAGATTTTAGGTGTTTTTGTTAAAATATACGAAATCTGCAAAAACACAGTTTCCCGGCAATTAAAAAAAAACTGTAGTGCCGAATTTTTTTCTCATTTAATATGTTATGGATACATATGAGTTCCAACTACTGGCAAATTTTCAACCCAAAAGTTTTAAAATTACGGCTAAAAACCCCGAAAAACAAAAAAACTTGTAACCCGCCTAGGGGGTGGGAAATGGGTATAGTTTAAATTTGACACGACTGACGTGTACGGGCATACCAAATAATTATTTCTTATACATTTCAACTGGATCCGACTCTTCTTCTCGAAATTATAGCCAGTAAAAGTTCTAACTTAAAAACTCGTACGGTTTTTTTTTGTTTTTTCAACTTTCGTCTGTGAAGACTTAAACTTTTTCAACTTTTACTCCCCCAAAGTACCAACTAGATGAAATTTGCGATTTATAGAGTTGCTACTCGAAGGAATTGGTCCAGTATTAAAAAAGTTACAGTGCGTACAGCTAAACAAAGCCCACATCAGAGTAAAACCAATACCTTCTCGCTTTGCATCGATGCTAAAAACTGTTATAAATAATTTTTTTTTCTAAGAAAAAATAGGTTTAAAGCAAATTTGTTGGACCCAGTTTTTATTTTATTTTAAATAAAATAGGTTTTATTAGTTTGAATAACTCCATAAACAAACTATGGGTTTCGTTATAATATGTAATCAATAAAATATAATAGTTTATAAATGATGGTATAAATAACAATACTAAAGCAATATAGGAATAAAGTAAAGTGAACGTCTTACAGAGTTTCCATAGTAAAACTTACTTAAAAATGATTTAACGCTTGCCAAACCAAACCAGTTGGATTATTTTGTTAAACTAAATTCCTACTCTATGGATGTGAACGTCTTGCGGTGTTTTCGTTGTACTTGTATTGGATTTTGATTGTTATGAAGTAAATTCGAAATATGACGAACTATGCAAAATGTATGAAACGGTTAAACGACTAGCAGTGGAATAATTGTGTTTTACACGCCAAATGTTGTGCAACGTAAAAACAATTTCGATTGAATACCCGTCATTCGAATTCACTACTTTTATTTGAACACATATTTTCGTTTTCGGAAAATAATATTTTTAACTTGATTATACACAACGAGAAAATGCCATTTCAACTGTTGTCCCTTCAACAGGTGTTAAAATGTAATGTATGCGTTACTATTAAGGTTTCTAAAGTTGATGCCAAAAAATTAAATCAGGAGGCGGGTAAAAAAAGGGTTTTTTTTGTTTAAAGTAGTATATGTCTTTCCTAAAAAAATGTCCAGCAAAATCCATATTATATTAAATGGTTGAAACGGTTTTCTTGAAAGTAGCTTTTATCATTTTAATTCTTATGTAAAGACGTGAATCCCTAATATGACCCGTATTGAGCATTTTTCAATTACTGCTGGCAACATTTAATAGTACTTTATTGCTGTGAAAGCTAAATTTGATATTGGTATCATCTTCATGTTTATTTAAAAAACAAAGAAAACAATGCATTTGAATAGAGTAAAACTTGTTTATTATGAAATTAAACGGTATTATTATATCAAGTACATGAGGTGCGTAGTAAAAATTATTTGGTAAAGTGACATTAAGACTACTTTTTTATTGTAGTTTACATGTCTATATATTATATAGTAATGTGTTGAAAATAAAATAAAACAGCCACTTGTGACAATCATATTTATACATTTATGTATAGATTAGGTGACTTTGGTCATTGGACAATAATCGCTTTATGTAATTGTGCAGCATTTATTATAGGGTGGTCTTGGCCCGTTTGTGAGTTTGGCACCTGGTCTGTTATTAATGCCCGATACTTCATAGTAGCCTTCGCTAAACTTTCTGTACCTGAACACACGGTGTGACTCATCAGTAAGATGACAATTTCGGCGATTGTCTAATACAACGGTAAAGCGTTTTGTTAGTACATCTACCGTTAAGGAGCCTTTTTATGTGTGTTATTATGACTCATATGTTTTTTCATACCGATACGAATTTAAGGTAAATAAAACGCAAAAAAAAAATATTACTAACCGTGTAGTGTTTACGCATTTATAACGTACAACGAAAATTCAGAGCATAAAATAAAACCTTACATATTATGGTTTCGAAACCCAAATTTGGGCCCCAAAGAGCAATCCAGTGATCGCAGATAATAGTACAAATATCGATAAGAGCATTGTACCTAATAACAATTATGTGCTTGAAAATGAATGTTTAGTTTAAGGGTGGATATGATTAGGGTACATTTGTTACATTTTTGTTCTAAATGTATTCACTTTTTGTAATCTCTGGTGGAACCAGTTGACATTGACTATTTAATAAAACATTTCAATTAAACAATTTTTAGTCGTTAGATACAATTTCTCTGCTATATTGGAATCTATAATGTAAGAGTGACTAAATAATTAAATGCTCTCAGTTTGTTAGTTGTACATTCACTGATTACATACTTAACATACTAAAATACATTTCATTGACAGTTACACAAAGGGCTTTACACATTATAGGACTTGCTTCCACAAGGAGTTGAACAAAAGTATAAAAGAAAGCGGAGTTTAAACATTATGTTATCTTTATAAATTAGTCACAAATATAAAATAGGTTTATTTATTATCCCCAAATTACAAAACAATAAATATTTACAATGTGCATTATTTTTTTGCAAGCCTTAGAGGAACTATACTCATCGATTAATATGTCATCATACTCTAAACTTTTTGTGATGTGCGAATCAACATTTAATACAGCGATACTGTTTATTTAATGCACTAAATGATCGCTCTGAAGAACAGTTTGATGCGGGACAACATAAATACATTCTTAGAGCAATATTTACATAATATTTACTTCATTTTTAAGTGTTAGACACATCTCTACAATTGATTCACTAACAGAAGATGGGCTATGTACAAATCTTGCATCTAGAAAATTGCCACCCAGAGCGATCACCCCCCCCCCCTCTAAATACTTCACTGTCGTCTCTCTTTATAAAAGTATTGCATACATTGTAACCCATCTATCGTTGTTAACAATATAATGAAATATTTTCATTGTCTAATTACTCACTCACACATAGCAACCTAGAAATTGACTATGTTCAAAGTGCAATTTTTACCTTTTTTTTGGGGGGGGGGGGGTTTCCTTAATAAAAAATAAGTTTAATCACAGATTTTTTTGAGAAAACTGTATACGTTATAGTTCTATTCTAGATAATATACCTAATATATCTAAGATCTTATCCTAGATAATATATCTAATTTCCCCGACCTAAATTCCTAAAACTTTGCTTCGAAAAGTGAAATAAAGAAAAAAATTCTAGCTTTTTTATTGGATATAGTTTAAATTCCACACAAATTTGGAATTAGTTTGATTTGGTAGTTGTTTTTTTTTCTTTTATATGTTGTTAAATCTTAAAATTGCACCAACCAAATTTTTTAAAACTTTTAGCCTTTTTCCCCGGAGGAGGGAGGGTTGTTGAAATTTCGGGGTTTTCTTTGTGTTTTGTCGATGAAACTTTTTATATAGAAAATGCTAAGGTTATAAGAAATCGAAAATATTTTAGTAAAACATACACTTGTGCACACATGCGAATGTTTTAGCCATTATTTTTGCCATCGATAAATTATCATACAGCAGAAAAATACGTCGATCGAACGACAAAAACAATATATAAAATTGTCAATTTCTTTTTTTTTTGTACACATCTTAGCATTACTTTTTGCTTCAAAAATTCGAAGGTCATAGCAAATCGTCTAAACTTGAAAATTTTATCTAATCGGATTTACTAAACTTAAGTATAGCTATCGACGGATATTCTCAAAGGAAAAATCCATTACAATTTGGGTCGGGACTCGAGTTAAGCCGAGCTGATTGAATGTGATAAATTCACTTTTTAAAAAATTTATTAAAACCTTAAACTGGTGTTTGAGCACTCAAAACTTACTGGGGCCACTCTAAGGAGTATCCATAAAAATATTGGAATGATTTGATCATTTTTTTTTTAAGATTAAACATGCTACGTGTACATAAGAGTTCTAACTCCAGACAAATGTTCAACTAAAAGATCGTAAAAACCCAAAAAACAATTTGTATCCCGCCGCAAGGGGGTGGGAAATGGGTCTAACTTAAATTTAAATCTCAAGTAAATATTCCTCTCTTTAAATTTCAACTCGATTCGAACATTTTTCTCGAAATTATAGCCAGTAAAAGTTGAAACTTAAAAACTAGTATGGTATTTTTTTAAATTTCAACTGTAAAGAAGTGATTTTTAAAATTTTTTTTTCCTTTAAAGTTGCCAACTAGATCAAATTTGTGATTTTTAGCGTTGCTACTCAAAGGAATTGATCCAGTATTGAAAAAGTTACAATGCATATTATACAGACACAAAAAAACCTACATCACAATGCAAATATATTTCAGATACCAGCTGTTGACCCTTACTCATTGCAATCTACAAACTTACAACCATAAAAACGAAATTCCCCCCCCCCTAAGTTCTAAGGAAAGCCAACTTTTTTTTTAATTAGTCAAAACTTGACTATAGCTATAATCTCGAATGTTTTCTAATCGCCGGTAGTTAGAACCATGTGTCTTAAAAATGTACTAAGTAATGCTTAATTAAAAAAAAAATAGTCCATCTTGTAGTGTACAATTGCGACTAGCTAAAAAATACTTGTTTTCACCGAGATGTACCCACTTTTCTTGTGTAGACAAAAAAAAACAAATTTTTTGAACCTGTCTAAAAATTATATTCATATTTATCAGACAATAACTGGATATTTATCACTGTAATTATTTTCTGCGAGTGGGAGAAATTTAATTTAAAATTTTGAAAATATAAAAAAAAACTATAATTATTATCATTTTGTCCTAAATTTTGTTTTTTGCGGTTTGATAATCAAACAAACCAGATATTGTTACTTTTAAAATATCAATAGTGTTTAAAAAATGTACTTGAATTGCAACAATTGTGATAAAAATTAATTAGGATAAGAAGAAAAAAAAGCGGAAGAATCTAAAACAATAGCATTATCCCAGTCACTAAAGCTCATTCACAGTGCAAACTAATCACAAAAACATTCCTGGTTGATAAAATCACTTTGGGAAAAAAATGCATAAAAATGTTAATGTGATATTACCGCCGATAGTACATTTTATATATTAAAAATATAAATAGGTATTGATAAAATCACTGTATAGGCAATGCACTTAAAATTAACCTATAACTATTGCATATAATTAGTAGGAATCATGTCGCACCCTTGGAGCAAGACTGCCACAACTCAAGTTCTGCGGAAATACAACTTAAAGATTAAACCTGCTCCCAAATGGTTAAGTTTAACTTTGAAAGCTTTAATTTTAACACTTCTCGATTATTTTTTTGTTACCCGGTGCTTGTTATTATAATTTCAAGCCACTTAGTTAAATCTCAGCCAGACACCACAATTTGAGGTTACGGGTATTTAGCAATAGGTTTTAACAAACCAAACTGCCAAATTTGTTTGTTGTGCCAGTTTACCATTTTAAATATATTACAAGCCGTAATGAGAAATGTGGCAATTTTGTTTTTCCTTTTACATTATTTATATATTGCTACAAAACAAAATGTGACAGTTTGTTATTATTTCACCAGTGTCATCAGTGTCAATGATATACCGTTACATAATACAAGGAAATGTAGATAATACATTTTACAATTTGCACGCCAGGAACTAAAAGAAATTTTTAGACCCTTAGGAAAAGTTTTATGCCTTTCCGGTCGTTATTTTGCTAAATTCGTTTCTTATGACTACATTTTGCACATCGATAAAGAAAACAAAATGATAAATCGTTGTAAAGCAAACAACCAATACACGTGTACCTTCGAGTATATTGCAAAAACATGTTATTCTACTATTTTAGATAAATCAAAATACACTAGAAAATTGATTGATTCATTAAGGACAGGACACTAGTTTTCTCTTAAAATAATAGCATTTTTGTAGCTTTTATAATAATTGGAGACACTTAAGTTGGTGTTATTTTACAATATTATAAAACTATTACTAAACATTTATCTTTTCTATTTTTTTTTTCACAGCTCAGTATTTTTACAGAAGCGTAGTGCCAGCAGAAAAAATAATATTTCGCTCCCTTCCCCCCGTCCTAAAGCGTACTCATTCTATCTTTAAACCATGACGAACACATTCGGTTTGAGTTCAATAATATTTTTTTTATCAATTTTAAAAACACCCATTGGTGCTTCGTGTTCTGCTCAATTTGAAAATATTTAAAACGGCAGAGACCATAAAAAATGGCGGACAATTTTCAACAAATTAGGGGTTCCGTTTTGGGCCAATACGAATCAATAAGTCATTAACGATAAAACCATTGCATAGGTGTATAAATTATTTTAATAATTGTTAGAGAGTGAGGATTTTGTATAATTTCGCACATTGGCGCATGTGTTTCGAAAGTTACACAGAGTTCAAAAGTAAACAAAGATTTACATGTACGATTTTCTATGGAAGTATTATTTATCGAATATTCACCTAAGCATTAACACGAAAACACAATTTGTTTACTACAGAAAAACACTTGGGTTGTTCGATGTGCTTTCCCATTTCCACTGTTTACATAAAATGAAATATACGAATCGACAAATTCAAGGTCTTAAGAAATGCTTGGCCAACCCGACTTGTTGACGATTTTCTAGAATAATAAAAAAAAACAATTTACTTGAATGGTTTTTGGTATTTTTTTTTTTGTAATACAATGTTCTTTCGAGGTCATTGTAATTGTTCCCCCTTCGGTAAGACGATTTTTAGGGAGGGGTTATTTTGCAATATCTTATAGCAAATTGTATAAATAACAAGTTTAGAAATTGATTTTAATTCATTTTTTGTTTTTTAGTAAAATAGAATTTGATTGGACTTTGAAGTGTATCTAAAAGAGCCGTAGCCTTTTAATAAGTTGGATTATTATTATTTTTATAATACATAAATAGTCGCGTTTGCATTCAACCAATCAATATGTTAATTTGCTCGATCCAATCCACACAACTTTCCGAATCTACTGACATCTCATATGTTCATTTCTGTCCAGCCGTTTGCCCACAAAATCATTCCGAAATTCATGGTAAAATTTACACGCGTTTAATGGGATTGCGGTGCTTTGTGTATAGTATACACGGTGGTGCGCGCTCGCTAGAGTGTCGCCGGATAGTAAAAATCGATGACTTAGGTTTGCTATTTTTTGCAATATTATAGTCATACCTATAAAATGTATTATATCTAATAGGTATTACTTAATTAGCTTTAATAACCAAAATTCATTGTGTACGAATACCCGCTGTACAAAAGTACTCTTCTAGCATATTTTTACATCTGCAGTTAGAATGCAGTCGGTATATTATGAGCTAAATATATGTATATAGACACTAAGTGTTATTGTGCCAAGGACAGAAAAACTCTTATAAAAAAGACTTCCTGACATCTTGGTAAGTGTATTGTAAGTGTACTTGGTAAGTTTACGTTAGGACAACTTAATAGAATAATAATGTATGCTTATGTACAAAATAGTATGACAAATTACTTTGAAGAGTTAACAATTATAACGAAAATACAATTGTGGTCATCGAAAGCGTTTGAAAAAGTCGTTAAACATAATAGGGGTCAACATAATTTGGGTCAACAACGTTGAAAAACAATATATTTTAAACGTCTCAAAGTAAAACATTTGTGTTATTTAAATACCATATGGTGTGCATACGTTAATATTTTTTATTGAAAAGACGTCATTCGAATGTATAGTGTCTTTCAATATTATTTGAACACATATAGTTGTATTATAATATTGCCTATTAATAATTAAGTCACAAATACATTTCAAATAATTAAAAAAAAAAGCTAGTACAGTAGGGATGGGGATGTAACAGGTTTACTGGAATAATTATTACAATTGAAAATGATAAAACCACTTTCGAATAAACGCTTTGTTGTGCATCAGTGGATAGTATGTACATACCGCCAGTACAATCCAAACCAGCACAGTAAGAAAGTATTAAAGTCCGGTGCATTGTTCACAATTACCATCAAAGCGTTTCTTTAAAAGTAATTTTATCGCATTTATTTACAACAATTTCTGTAAGCCTATGACCTCTCTATCCCTACCGTGATTGACCCCACTGTACTGGCTTACTCGGACAATCTAACCAAAAACTGGTACATAAGTTCACAAAACTTAATAGGATCCCTTTACATAGATGTCTGTAAAAATGTTATCATGATTTTTTTTAACATGTAACGATTTAATCACTTTGAGTTGTAATACTTCCAGTTAAACTGTGACAAACCCGACCCCAGTTATCCGGCAATTAAAGGAAACTCTAGTCCCGAATTGTTTCTTCGTTTAATATCTTATGGATACATATGAGTTCCAACTCTTGTCAAATGTTCAACTAAGATGTCCTTAAAATTACTGCTAAAAAACAAAATACTTGCAGTCCCCGTGGGGAGAGGGGGAGAAATAGGGATAATTGAAATTTGACTCAATTGACGTATAGTGACATACCAAATAAACATGCCTTATACGTTTAACTTGATCCGACCTTTTTTGTCGAAATTATAGCCAGTTAAAGCCAGTTTTTTCAAATTTTAACCATAAAGAAGTGTATTTTTTCAATTTTTACCCACCACAAAGTACCAGCTTGATAAAAATTTGTATTTACAGAGTTGCTACTAGAAAGAATTGGTCCAGTATTAAGTTACAGTGTTTACAGACACAAAAAAAGCCCATGTCGTTGTAAGACCAAAAGCATCGTTGCTCCGTATCGAAGCTAAACCTATCTATTAACAGTATAAAATATACGTTTTGAGAATCTGGTAAATAAATGTATTATATATATTGTGGTGGAAGATTAGAACGTTGGAAAACAATGTTAGAACGGCTCGCAGTAGAAACATTTTATTATTAAATAAAGTATGCAAACGTAAGTATTTAATTTTTTAAATACGTCATTCGAATTAGCATTGTCCTTAAATATTCTTAGCATACATTTTTTTTTTTTTGGAAAAAATGTTTATTGACTCTACGTTGATTGTACGCAATAATTTTGATTTATTTCAAAGGTTTATGCAATTATGTAGGTTAGGTGAGTTTGGCAGTTGGACTATAATCAGGGTCCAAAACTCCGTAGTAACCATCGCGAAACTTCCTGTACTTCCGGTACTCACTACCACCGCAATAAATAGTGGTGTCTCTTTAACTGTACTCTGATACTCAAAAAAGAAACAAAAATAAATAAAACTTATTTTAAATGATTCCAAAATAGTATATTATGTCAATTGTATAATGCATATTAAAGAAGTTTTAAGAAGTGTATATATCTGCTTTCTGCAAGATCTCTTTATAAAATTGTGCAAGGACGACTCTGTTGTTCCAGTTTCGGCGTGAGTTTGGGTCCTTTTTTTCTTGAGCCTAATACTTGATAGTAGTATCCATCATTCCACATTCTGTACACGATGACCCGTCCGTCAGATTTATCATATTTCAAACGACAATTATTTTCGTTAGCCATGGTTACGGCGGCTCTGCTATAACATATGTGTTTGTCTGGTTGTTCTACATTTACCAACAACGCTACTAAGCGACATCTCTGATGTACATTAAAAGCCGCGGTTTGAATAGTACCTTTGAAAACATAATTTTTAAGAATAGAAAGAGCTGTAAAACTATAATATGATTACATTTAATCTCAACGACTAATTAAGCAAAAAGTCGAGGCGACAGTGTGAACACTTTGAATAAAAATATATATTTTCAGATCAATTCCGATCACACTGCAGCTCGCTTTTTTGTTTGAATTATAATACTTTACTTATTGCGACCCTCTGGGTTAACCATACCTTCGACTGCCTTGAGTAAACGTAATAGAGATCCCTTAATTATATTTCTTCTGTCCTTTCCCATATCAAGCAAAGTAACCTGCTCCATGTCTGAAATTATAAAACTTAATAACATGTAAATAATGATGAGACAATAGAAAATGTTTAATTTTATTTTTTGGCTGTTCGAGTTTCGATGCGAAGATGATAACCGTGGACCGAAACTTTGCTTAAAATATATATTCACCATATAAATGATGAATCGTACACAGAATCATTGCTGTAGACGAAAATAGAAAATAGTTCTCCCCTTCGTATTCGAATTCGGGCAAAATATAAGTGATTTTATAACTTAGTTAATTTGTATATATTACTTATTTTCAGAGCACCAGGTTGCTTCACTAAAATAAATAACACAATATAATAAATTAAAAATTATAAATCAGTGTTCGAATTGAGTGGGAGGGTCATGGGTGACAGAGTATTCTCAGAGTATATGATTCTAAACAATTGCAGAGGACCTTGCTGGTTTTTTCAATCTAACGTTTGTTGGTTTTATAATTTATTCGAATCACATTTTTACCATAGTTACTCATACTGCGCTGTAAATGTTCCTCATAAGCTCTCAGATCTGAAATTTAAAACAACAAAAATTTTAAAAGTTTTTATATTCAGTAACATTGAAGAATACAGATATTTAATACCAAAAACTTAATTTAATAATATTTGATAAATATCTGTACCTCATAATATATTCTCACACAGATACAAATGTATTAGCAAAAATATTAATTCTCACTGTAATACTCGTGTTAAAGTATTTGAAATTTGTACCATTACAATTATTTTAACAAACGTTAAACAAACTCACTGAAGGTTTGCTCTTTAAAAATCCCCACCAAGTAAATGGTTATTACTAGTTAACTTTTATATAAATTCTCTAATGCTATGCAACTTCTATGACAACTTTTCTAGTTTATGTAGGAAACGGATTTTAGACGAAATTCCTTAAAAACGGATCACATGCAAATCGTATAAGGACTTTATGACTATACATTAAATATTTACCATCTAGATAATACCCATATCCATCTTTGAAAACGGGCGCTGAAATATTAACGTATATAATTATTAAATGTATAAATCGGTCTTATTTGTTACAAATAAATTTTTAAAAAAATTATAATTGATAATGTCTGAGTCTTAATACTTGGTGCGGCCAAAAACGTAGCCAGCGTCTCTGAAATTCATAAAAATTTATCGGTAAACGAGATTGGCTATTAATTCATAATAAGTCATAAAGTAAATATGAATAGTGAGCAACGCTATTAAACGACGTGTCTGCCAAATTTACAAATATGAATTTTCGGGTTTATGTTTGCAAAAATAATTTTTACACAAATCAATATAATGGAAAATATGACACGTGGGCTGGCATGAGTAATCTTACAAAGTAAAATTATATACAAGGTGATCAACATACCACTCAATATCTTACTGAGTTTAATCAGAAATATAATGTGATTTACAATGTGATCTTAACTTTTTACTATATATTTTTTTTGTTTTTACCCTCCTCCCAACATAGTTTTTATGATAGTAACTTTTGAAACTTAAATGATAACGCATACATCCCATAAACTTGTTAAATTGATAATGATGTACAAACAATTTTGATTAAATATTTTTAAAGTTATAAGAGTCTAATAGTTATGATGGGGGGGAAGTGCGGTTGGGAAACAAAAAAAAAGGATTAAAAAAAATGATTATTTTAGTCATTGGTAGCGCATTTACTATTATAAGAATTAATATGCTTACTAATATCCATAGAATCCATTACATAAAATGTGACTAGAGCGTCCAATTGTCCTAGTAAGACACATGTTTTTAAATTGTGTATATTTATATAGTAAGGTTACAGCACTTTTATTAGGTACGTTATAAAAAAATTTTTGAATGATTGTATCGACGCGATTGCAAAGTGTACCTTAAATTACATTTTGAGTCTAAAAACTACGAACAAATGTGAATTGAGCAAAAAAATTAACTCCTACAGATTTTATATGTAGTTACACCCTTTGAAATATTTTAAACAGTAGAATTTTCATTTCATTATTTTTTTTATAAAATCAACATTCAATTGTCAGAGAAAACGTAAAAAATATATTGTTTTTTAATTTATTAAATATTTTACCTTCGTTTAATTTTTGGAGCATATAGTCTATGATTAAAAAGCAAATAAAAGATGTAAAAATTGGTAAGACTTAATTGACATATTGTAATTATATTTTACAGATAAATAATTATTGGATATACTGACTTGTACGGTTTACGTGCTGTTTAAAGGAATCTAAAAAGAAGTAAAAATAAAATAAAAAACGTTAATTTCAACTACTGATGGGAGTCCAGAAATTGGGATTTAAAACTATAAAAAAATTATTAAATAATAATAAAACATAAATCTGTTTACCCATATTAATTTTTGCAATAAAGATGTAAAAATAAAACACAACATCAAAAAGAAAATTTTCTTTCTGAATTTGGATTTGTTAAAATCATAAAATCCGTAATTTAAAATCCGAAAACAACTTAGAGTAAATATAAAGCGTTTTTTTTTATTACTTTCCTTAGGTACACATCTTTATACGATACGAATATTTAATATTTCTTAGTGGCTTAAATAGTATTTATTTAAACATCTGCATTTTTCGATTGCTATCACTAATGTAAACCTCTAGGTTTTCAGAAATCCATGATACTTACCTTCGTCTAATGCCAAAACATATCCAAGGACTAATGTCATCAAAACACAAAAATGTTTCATTTTTTCCTAAAGAAAATATAATAAGTTCATATCACAGTTACAGTTGCCAATGGATTATTTATTTATAGCCTTGTATGTATTTATAGCCTTGTATGTAAAATAATCCAAAAACACTATACGTAGAACACACATCATGACTTTTAATCATAATTTTTGAGACTAACTTGATCACAAATTAACTTACCCTTTAATTAAAAAAAAACTGTTATAATTAATATTTTTTCTAAGAAAAATTAGGTTTAAAGGAAACTTGTTGGAACCAATTTTTTTTTTTATTTTAAATAAAATAGGTTTTATTAGTTTGAATTGAAACCAATTGGATAATTTTGTTAAACTAAATTTTTACTTTTTGGATGTGAACGTCTTGCGGTGTTTTCGTTGTACTTGTATTGGATTTTGATTATTATCAAGTAAAATCGAAATATGACGAACTATGCAAAATGTATGAAACGGTTAAACGACTAGCAGTGGAATGATTGTGTTTTACACGCCAAATGTTGTGCAACGTAAACACAATTTTGGTTGAGTACACGTCATTCGAATTCACTACTATTATTTGAACACGTATTTTAGTTTTCGGAAACTAATATTTTTATCTTGATTGTACGCAACGAGAAAGTGCCATTTCAACTGTTGCCTTCAACAGGCGTTATATTATCTGCGCTCACTACCATATTGATGAACTTATTAATTTTACAGGATGCACCCTATACACGTCGGATACACATATCGGGTGTACTCTAACTGAGTCCGTGGAGAATTTTCCTTAAAACCAAATCTTGCATTTAAATACATTTTGTCAACCGGATGCACACAGATCACGCTGCCCAGCTTATCTTTATGCAGTATCTATACAAAACGGAATCCACTGTAGTTTGAAAATGGAAATATCTTAGTTTTAACTAAAAACTTGTATAACAATATAATGTTAGAAAATATCTTTTGGTACCTACGTTTGTATATTTTACAATACAGCTATAAGATATATAATACCAGTTTATTTTTTACATCCCAAGTACTATGAAACATGAACAAATTCAAACAAATATAGAATACATATAAAAAAATACAGTCATAGTAGTTGTAAAATTAAAATAATAAAAAAGTAATGTACAAAGGGAGTACCTATACTGATATTATACGTTTTACGTATTTTATTTATACTACAGTTAAGTATAGTATACCAAACCTCAAGTATTTTATTACTTTATCTGTTTTGTATGTAACAGCTATTATAGTATGATGCTATATTATGCAATGATCATTCGATTTTTGAGCGGTAAATTTACCAGACACGCACAACTCTACTTAGAACAGCTACGGCCAGTACTCTTAAGACTATAGATTTTGTAATTTTTTGTCCGTTTTTTTAAAGTAATTATATATTCCGAAGACCGACGTTTCCAGAATAGACAAATTGGCATCTTTTACTCAAGTGGGTTTATTCCAAGAATAAAAAAAGGTCTTACACATAAACTAGGGTGTCACGAAGTGGGTGGTACTTAGATTGAAAACCACCAAAAAATTGTAATAACACAATCTTAAACACATTTTTTGTATATAATATCAGTGAGGTTAGGTTTTTTTTATAAAGTTATATTTTATGTCTTACCTAAAATAAATGTCTAGCAAAATCCATATTATATTAAATGGCTCGAAACGGTTTTCTTGAAAGTAGCTTTTATCATTTTAATTCTTATGTAAGCACGTGAATCCCTAATATGACCCGTATTGAGTATTTTTCAATTACTGCTGGCAACATTTAATAGTACTTTATTGCTGTGAAAGCTAAATTTGATTTTGGTATCATCTTCATGTTTATTTAAAAAACAAAGAAAACAATGCATTTGAATAGAGTAAAACTTGTTTATTATGAAATTAAACGGTATTATTATATCAAGTACACGAGGTGCGTAGTAAAAATTATTTGGTAAAGTGACATTAAGACTACTTTTTTATTGTAGTTTACATGTCTATATATTATATAGTAATGTGTTGAAAATAAAATAAAACAGCCACTTGTGACAATCATATTTATACATTTATGTATAGATTAGGTGACTTTGGTCATTGGACAATAATCGCTTTATGTAATTGTGCAGCATTTGTTATAGGGTGGTCTTGGCCCGTTTGTGAGTTTGGCACCTGGTCTGTTATTAATGCCCGATACTTCATAGTAGCCTTCGCTAAACTTTCTGTACCTGTACACACAATGTGACTCATCAGTAAGATGACAATCTCGGCGACTGTCTAACACAACGGTAAAGCGTTTTGTTAGGTCTTTTGCAGTTACGAACAACGCTATTAAACGACATATCTCATGTGTTGAAAACGGCACATTTTCGGGATCACCTTTGGAGAAAAAAAAATATTTTAAAATATAAAGAGATCTGTACTTTGCTTACATCATAATATTTTATATATTGCGACCCTCTGGGTTATACATACTTTCGACCTCCTCGAGTAAACGTCTTACAGATGCCTCAGTTATATTTCTTCTGGTGCCTCCCATATCTGACAGAGTAATGTTATCCAAATCTGAAATAATTTTAAAGCATAATAATATGTAAACAATAATTGAACGTTGATACATTTTAAACATTTTATTCTTTGTCTGTTTGAGTAATTTTAATCATTCGTTTATATTACTTATGTCCACCATTTCACCAGCGTTTTGCCTTGCTGCATCTTAAATAAATATTATATTATTAAAATCAAACAATATATGATCAGTGGTCGAATTGGGGGTTACATAATTTGGTTTTATAAATTATTCGGTGCACAGTTTTACCATAGTCACTTATTCTTAACTGTATTGTTTGCTCTCCTTCTACCACATCTAAAATTAAAAAAAAAAAAACAAAAAATTGTATAAGTTTATAATATCCGTATCGCTGAAGATCAGTGATTCCGGCTAATGTGATTACAACGATAATTCTTAAACAACAAACCCCGTTTAAGGACTTCTTGACAATATAAAATAATAATAAATTTGGTTTTAAAATAAACAAACTTCATTACCTAGCGAATATTCCTCGTTAGCGTCAGTGGGTGCGCTTTCTGAAATATTAACGAGAAGTAATCGTATCTCTTAAAAGTAAAATTAGAAAATAATAAAAAATAATTTTTCACTTCTTAGGTATATTACCTGGCGCGAACAACAACAAAGCCAACGGCGCTGAAATTAATAAAAAGTATCTGTAAACGAGATTGGCTATTCGCCAACATTTTTTTGAAAAACACAGGAGTCGATAAAGTCAAGCCAAGTAAAGTCAAAAACCATTTTAAATTGTGTTTTAAAACAATTTTCTCAGAAAACCGCTGGGAAGACTGTTTAAACGACCTGATCTAGTTTAGGAGATATCAAGTTCCCTAATCTCTAAATGTAGAATCGCAATTGGAATTTATAATAAATATTAAAAACATATTATTAATAATTAATATTATGCTTACGAATTGCAATGAATGAACATATAAAACTTTGCACTAGTTCGTCCACTTCACCTAAAAAACACATATTTCTAAACGTTGTATAATAATACAATAATTTAAATATGATAAAAAAAAATATGACAATAGTTTTTTTATTAATGTAGTTTGAATATACCTTAAATTATATTTCAAGTCCAAAAATTACTATCTACTATATTTTACCTGGTTCTATTGATCCAAGCATGTGGTCTATAAATAATAAAAAGTAAACAAAATATGTGAAAAAAGGTGAAAATATGTTTTTTATAACTGTAAAATGTTATATTATATGAAAAAGTAATTGTACGATGTACTGACTTGTTGTGTATACCTCCATCTTATAGTCAACTAAAAAAAAAAAAGTTAAATTATTTGAAGTTAATCTAGTCATGAGAATCCAAAAACCCATCACTATTTTAAACCTTTGGTACTTCAGAAAACCGTAATACTTACTTTCTGTAACTGCCAAAACATTTCCAAGGACTAACACCATTAAAACACGGTAAAGTTTCATTTTTTCCTTAAGAAAATACAATAAATTTATCTTTAAGATACAGTTGCCAATGGATTATTTACTATTTGACCACTATGATCCTTTAGAACCATAAAACAATACTAAACCATCAGAGCTTATGGATTATAAATAGACTTGTATGTAAAAAAATTCTGAAAACACAGTATGTAGAACACACATCATGACTTTTAATAATGATTTTTAAAACCAGCTTGATCATAAACAATTTACCTAATGATTTTTTTTTACATTACCCTCTCAAGAACTGTTCAGTTAATATTTTTTCTAACAACAAAAAAAGGTTTAAAGCAATTTTTTTGGACCCAGTTACTATTTTTTTTTTAGAAAAAAAAGATTTTATTAGTTTGAGTGAATAACTTCATAAAATAAAATATTGGTTTTTTTTTTATAAAATTTAATTAAAAACATTAGTTTATTAATTATGGTGAGATTATGATTTATTATGAGATTCGATAATAAAACTTACTTAAAATTATTTAACGCTTGCAATACCAAACCAATTATTGTCTTTCGGTGTTTTAGTTGTACCTGTATTGAATTTTGATCTTTATAAAGCAAAAAGTACGCAGAACTATGCAATTTATGTTTGAACAGCAGTAGAAAAATTATTTTTAAATACCGTATTATGTTGTGCAACCGCAAAATTTTTTTACATCAAAGACGTCATTAGAATTATCAATATTATTTGAACATATTTTGCTATTGGAAACAATTTTTTTTTTATTGTACGCAACCAACTTGAAAATCTTAACTTTTGTCCATAGCAATTACAACTTATTATTACTATTTAAATTATACTACAAGTGTATTCAAAATATTTGTTTTAATTCAAAACAATTACATTTGATAAAAATACTTAAACTATAAATACTTGCTCAAGTCGTAGAGTATGGCCAATTGGTTACAACTAGTAAAACTCTGCACAGTGCACAATGTAATCCCAATTACCATCATCAATAGATAAATTAAAATTTCTCAAGATATATATGGAAAAATACCCACTTGATGAATGTATGAATGTCCATTAAAATTGGTTATCCCTTATTAATTATAATTTAAAATGTACATATTGATGTTTGTTTGCCATCAAAAACATAATGATTTGACACGAAGCACACATTCTTACGTTTATCCTATATTTAATATTACCAAGAACTGGTCGCTGTTCTTAATAAATAGAACAACTAATAATGATATTATTGCGGTGTGTAGACCAATCACCCGATTTCATATATTTTGTATTTTACAACAGTATTAAAACCGAAAACGATTGTTTTGACGGAAGCAAACTTTGCCTATGACTGTAGTTTATATGCTGCCATCTATAAACAGTATTATAGCTATACAGTATAATGTAATTTTCATTTGAAAAAGAAATTGTGTATTTATACAACCAGACGTCAATCGTCATCGAATATTTCGGAGGTTAGTAGTTCAATCTATTATTAAAGAGCTTCTACACCTACTTCAAACGTACTTTCCCTAAGAATTTCTCCGATTAAGGTATTGAATAATTATTTGAGTTTAGTACGACATTACATTATACTTAGTAGAGTTGGTACTGACTACCATCGAAATAAATATTGGCATGTGTAGCGTTTTTTTAACTGTACTCTGGTACTCAAAACAAATAAAACAAAACTCATTTTAAATGATTCCAAGATAGTATGTTATTTAAATTGTATAAAGCATATTAAACATTTTTAAAAAATGTGTCTATCTGCAAGATTTTTTTAACAAATTGTGCAACGACACTGTTGTTGTTGTTCCAGTATCGGGGTGAGTTTGGGGCCTCTATTATTTACGTCAAATACTTGATAGTAGTATCCATCATGCCACATTCTGTACACGAGTTCCCGTTCGTCAGATTTATTATATTTAAAACGACAATTATTTTCGTTAGCCATGAATTTGGCGGCACTGCTATAAAATATGTGTTTGTCTGGTTGTTCTACATTTATGAGCAACGCTACTAAACGACATCTCTGCTGTACATTAAAAGCCGCGGTTTGAATATAACCTTTGAAAACATAATTTTTAAAAATATAAAGAGCTGTAACATAGTAATATATATCAAGTTCTCAACGACTCATTAAGCAAGAAGTCGTATCGACAGTGTGACCACTTTGAATAAAAATATATGTTTTCAGTTCAAATGGTTAATTCAATTACATATAATAATCGTCATTCTGATCACACTGCAACTCGCTTTTTTGCTTGAATCATAGTATTTTACCTTTTGCGACCCTCTGGGTTAAACATACCTTCGACTGCCTGGAGTAAACGTAATACAGATCTCTTAATTCTATTTCTTCTTTCCTTCCCCATATCAGACAAAGTAATCTTCTCCAAGTCTGAAATTATAAAACATAATAACATGAAAATAATAATGAGACATTCGGAAATGTTTAATTTTATTTTTTGACTGTTCGAGTTTCGATGCGAAGATGAGAAGATATATTAGTTTCCAATGTGATGCTTAATTCACTATATGAATGATAAATCGTACACAGAATCATTGCTTTGATTTTATAACTGAGTTAATTTGTATATATTACTTATGTTCGGAGCACCAGGTTCTTTCACTAAAATAAATAACACATTAATAAAAATTAACAATTATATATTAGTGTTCGAATTGTGTTGATGGGACATGGATGACAGAGTATTCTCAGAGTATATAATTCTAAACAATTGAAGAGGACCTAGCTGGTTTTTTACCAATCTAACGTTTGTTGGTTTTATAATTTATCACATTTTTACCATAATATTTCATACGGCTTAGTATATGTTTCTCGTTATCTTTCAAACCTGAAATTTAAAACAGTAAATTTTAAAATATTTTATATTCAGTTACATTGAAGAATATTGATTCTTGCTGTTATGATTACATAGATATTTAATACCATAAACTTAATTTAATAATAATTTATAAATATCTGTACTTCATAATATAATATTCACATACAAATACAAATGTAATAGCACAAATTTTAATTATCATTCTATTGCTCGTATTAAAGTATTTGAAAATTGTATCATTACAAGTATTTTAATAAACGTTAAGCAAGCTCACTGAAGGTTCGCTCTTTAAAAATTCCCCACCATAACCATTTACTAGTTATTATATATATAAATTCTCTAATGCTATGGAAGTTCTTTGACAACTTTTCTAGTTTATGTAGGAAACAGATTTTAGATTTTAGACAAAATTCCTTAAAAACGGACCACATGCAAATCGTACAAGGACATTATGACTAAACATTAAATATTTACCCTCTGGATATTCCCCACGTCCATCCTTGAAAACGGACGCTGAAATATCAACGTATATAATTATTAAATGTATAAATCGGTCTTATTTGTTACAAATAAATTTTTAAAAAAAATTATAATTTATAATGTCTGAGTCTTAATACTTGGTGCGGCCAAAAACGTAGTCAGCGTCTCTGAAATTAATACAAATTTATCGGTATACGAGATTGGCTATTAATTCATAATAAGTCATAGAGTAAATATGAATAGCATCATTTAATGTCTTGAATAGTGAGCAACGCTATGAAACGATGTGTCTGCTAAATTTACAACTATGAATTTTCGGGTTTATGTTTGAAAAATAATTTTTACACAAATCAATATAATGGAAAAATGGACACGTCGGCTGCCATTGCTAATCTTACAAAGTAAAAATATATACAAGGTGATCAACTTATCGTTAACCACTCAATATCTCACTGAGTTTAATAAGAAATATATTTTTTTCTTTACACAGTGTTTTTTTACAATGTGATCTTAACTTTTTACTATATTTTTGTTTTTTGTTTTTACCTTCCTCCCAACTAAGTTTTTATGATAGTAACTTTTCATACTTAAATGGTAACGCATAATTGTTTAATTGATAGCAATGTAGAAACAATTTTGAAAAAGTTTTAAAAAAAATTGCTATTATAAGAATTAGTATCCTTTTGAAACTTAAATGGTAATGCATACATTTCATAAAATTGTTAAATTTATAATAATGTACAAACAACTTTGACTGGTTGATAACCAGCTTTGGATAACTATTTTTTAAGTAATAAGAGTTCAATAGTTATAATGGGACGGGAAGTGCGGTTGGGAAACAAAAAAAAAGTTCTAAAGAAAACAATTTAATTTAGTCATTGGTAGCGCATTTACTATTATAAGAATTAATATGCTTACCAATATCCATAGGATCCAATATATAATTTGTGATTATAGCGCCCAATTGCTCTAGAAAGAGACATGTTTTTAAATTGTGTATATTTATTTAGTAAGGTTATAGCACCTTTTTTAGGTACGTTATAAAATAATTTTCCAATGATTGTATCGACACGATTGTAAAAAAAACCTTAAATAACCTTTTAAGTATAAAAATTACGAGCAAAGGTGAAATGAGCAAAAAAATCAACCCCTACTGAATTCAAAAGCAGTTACACCTTTTGAAACATTTTACACAGTAGAATTTTCATTTCATTAGTTTTTGTAAAATCAATAATTCAGTTGTCAGAGAAAACGTAAAAAATACATTGTTTTTCAATTTATTTTATATTTTACCTGGATTTAATCGTTTGAGGATATAGTCTATGATTAAAAAGCAAACAAAAGATGTAAAAATAGGTAAAACTTTTATATAATAGGTAAATATATTTTATACATAAATACTTATTGGATATACTGACTTGTATGGAATACGTGCTGTTTAAAGGCATCTAAAAAGAAGTAAAAGGAAAATTAAAAAAGTTAATTTAAACTACTGATGGTAAACCAGAAATTAGGATTTTTAACTATTAAAAAAATATTAAATTTTAATGAAATATAAATCTGTTGACCAATATTAAATATTTGCAACAAGAATATAAAAATAAAACACAACAACAATAAGAAAATTTTCTTTCTGAATTTCGATTTGTTAAAATCATAAAATCCGTAATTCAAAATTCGAAAGCAACGTAAAGTTAAAATTAAGCGTTTTTTTTTTTATTAATTTCCATCAGTATATTTTACATAAGTACACAGCTTTATACTGTAATAGTATTTAAGGATTATACAATTTTTTAAGTTGACATAAATTTTTTTTAATTCCGGATTTTAAGATTCCCATTACTAATCTGTTATAAACCTCCGGTACTTCAGAAAACCGTAATACTTACCTTCTGATAATGCCAAAACATGTCCAAGGACTAATGTCATCAAAACACTAAAGTGTTTCATATGTTCCTAAAGAAAATATAATAAGTTCATATCACAGTTACAGTTGCCAATGGATTATTTATTTATAGCCTTGTATGTATTTATAGCCTTGTATGTAAAATAATCCAAAAACACTATATGTAGAACACACATCATGACTTTTAATCATAATTTTTGAGACTAATTGATCACAAATTAATTTACCCTCTAATTAAAAAAAATCTGTTATAAATAATATTTTTTCTAAGAAAAAATAGGTTTAAAGAAAATTTGTTGGACCCAGTTTTCATTTTAATTTAAATAAAATAGGTTTTATTAGTTTCAATAACTTCATAAAAAACATTGGGTTTCGTTATAAAATGTAATCAATAAATTATAGTTTATAAATGATGGTAAAAATAACATTACTAAAGCAGTATAGGAATAAAGTAAAGTGAACGTCTTACAGAGTTTCCATAGTAAAACTTACTTAAAAATGATTTAACGCTTGCCAAACCAAACCAGTTGGATTATTTTGATAAACTAAATTCCTACTCTTTGGATGTGGACGTCTTGCGGTGTTTTCGTTGTACTTGTATTGGATTTTGATTGTTATCAAGTAAAATCGAAATATGATGAACTATGCAAAATGTATGAAGCGGTTAAACGACTAGCAGTGGAAACATTGTGTTTTACACGGCATAGGTTGTACAACGTAAACACAATTTGGATTGAACACTCGTCATTCGAATTCACTACTATTATTTGAACACGTATTTTCTTTTTCGGAAACTAATATTTTTTATTATATGCAACGAGAAAATGCATTTCAACTGTTGCCTACAACAGGCGTTATATTACCTGCGCTCACTACCATAATGTTGGACTTATTCATTACACAGGGTGCACCCTATACGTGTCGGATACACATATCGGGTGTACTCTAACTGAGTCCGCGGAGAATTTTCCTTAAAACCACGCACTATGTTGACCGTTAAATGTACAATTACTCTGGCACAGAGTTGAAATATATAACCGAAATCTTGTATTTAAATACATTTTGTCAACCGGATGCACACAGATCACACTGACTAGCTTAGACGACAACACGCCACACATTAAATTGTATATCTTTTTTTTTAAATGTTTGTACTGTTTATTAAATAATTTCGGTATACAAGAGCAACCGCTCGACGTGTACGAATAGGTGGTGAGTACCTATACAAAACGGAATCCACTGTAGTTTGAAAATGAAAATATCTTAGTTTAAACTAAAAACATGTATACCAATATAATGTTAGAAAATGTCTTTTGGTCCCTACTTTTGTAAATTTTACAATACAGCTATAAGGTATATAATACCAGGTTATTATTTTACATCCCAAGTACTAAGAAACATGAACAAATTCAAACAAATATAGAATACATATAAAATAATACAGTCATTGTATTTATAAAATTAAAATAATTAAAAAGTAATATACAAAGGGAGTACCTATACTGATATTATACGTTGAAGTATTTTATTTATACTACAGTTATGTATAGTATACCAAACCTCAAATATTTTATTACATTATCAGTTTTATATGTTATATTATGTCATGTTATATTATTTAATGGTCACTTGATTTAACAAATTCAAAGAAATATAGAATACTTATACATTTTGTAAATTTTTGTCGGTTTTGTAAAGTAATTATATATTCCAAATTATATATATATACAAATTGGCATCTTTTACTCAAGTGGGGTTTATTCCAAGAATAACAAAAGGTCCAACACATAAACTAGGGTGTCACGAGGTGGGTAGTACTTAGATTGAAAACCACCAATAAATTGTAATAACACAACCTTAAACTCATTTTTTGTATATAATATCAGTGAGGTTAGGTTTTTTTTATAAAGTTATATTTTATGTCTTACCTAAAATACATGTCTAGCAAAATCCATATTATATTAAATGGTTGAAACGGTTTTCTTGAAAGTAGCTTTTATCATTTTAATTCTTATGTAAGCACGTGAATCCCTAATATGACCCGTATTGAGTACTTTTAAATTACTGCTGGCAACGTTTAATAGTATTTTATTGCTGTGATAGGTTAATTTGATTTTGGCATCATCTTTATGATTATTTAAAAAACAAAGAAAACAATGAATATGAATAGAGAAAAACATGTTTATTATGAATTTAAACGGTGGATAATATCAAGCACAATAGGTACATAGTAAAAATCATTTGGTAAAGTGTCATTATTATTGTCTATATTATATTATATTGTAAAGCGTTGAACATAACATAAAACGGCGATTCATGCAATTATGTAGGTTAGGTGAGTTTGGCACCTGGTCTGTTATTAATGCCCGATACTTCATAGTAACCATCGCGAAACTTCCTGTACTTGAAAATATGTTCTGACTCGTCAAAGAGATGACAGTCACGGTAATCGTCGAGTACAACGGCAAGGCAATAAGTTAAGCGTTTAGTTGGGTCATTAGCGGTTACGAACAACGCTATTAAACGACATGTATCCTGTACGTCAAACTTGGGAATTTCGGGATCACCTTTGAAAAAATAGATATATCTGTATAGAATTAGTGATGCAAATTAACAATCGATACCACACAATTAATGTAGTTTCGTCGTTGTGATCATACTGCAGCTCGCCATTTTGCTTAAATTATAATATTTTACTTATTGCGACCCTCTGGGTTATACGTACTTTCGACTTCCACGAGTAAACGTCTTAAAGCTGCCTCAGTTATATTTCTTCTGGTGTCCCCCATATCCGACAAAGCAATGTCATTGAAATCTGAAATTATCAAATATAACAATGATGAGACGTTAAGAAATGTTTAACTTTATATTGTTGTCTGTTCGAGTTTCGTTGCGGAGATGAACATTGTTGTGGGCGAAAATGGAAAAGGGGACTCGCCTTCGCGTCCGAAACCGAGCAAAACACAAATGATTGTATCCGTTTTTAAAAATTGTTTATATTACCTATGTTCTGGAAAATAGGATTTAGCATTGCTGTAAGGAAAATAAAAAACATGACTTTTATATTACAATTTTTAATACCGTGCTAAGTTTCGACGATTTGGCTAGCTTCTTATGACTTTAGAACTTGCATTATGAAATGAACGATAAAATTTTATAGCATTACAAAATTTGATCTCAATCATAACGGCAAAAGGACACCTAGATCGCCAGTGATACCTAGAGCTTGACCAAGTCTAAATTCTTGAGATATATGTAATATCAATGGAGATCTAAATAATTGCTAGCAATCTAGCTGGTACATTCTAACCAATCTAACATTTGTTGGTTTTATAATTTATTCGGTGCACAGTTTTACCATAGTCACTTATTCTTATCTGTATTGTTTGCTCTTCGTCTACCACATCTAAAATTCAAAAAACAAAAAAAATTCAGTTAGTTAGCAGTAAAATCGGTTATTATGATTGCAACGATAATCTTTCTTTGTTTTGAATTTAATAGATAAACGTTGAAGTTTCTATAAAACCATTTTAGTTATTCTTAAGCATAGTATTAGTTTTAAACAAAAAAAAAAACATTAAAGGACTACTTGACAATACATAATAACAATAATAAATATTGGTTGTAAAATACACAAAATTTATTAGGTACCTTGTCGATAATGTCCGTTCGCGTCAATGCGTGCGTTTTCTGAAATATCAATTAATAATATATTAATTAAAAGTAAACATTGTTAATATAAAATGTCTGAAGCATTGTCTTATAGTACCTGGCGCGGCCAACAACAAAGTCAAAGTCGCTGAAATTAATAAAAATTTATCGGTAAACAAGATGGATGGGCTATTCACTCGACGTTACTATGAATAAGACAGGTGTCGACAAAGTCAAGCCATAGTGTAAAAATATATAAAACTGTAACATCACAAATCATTTCCTCAGAACTCTTAGGAAGACTGTTAAAACGACCTGATATAGTTTAGGAAATAGCAAGTTCCCTAATCTCCTAATGTGGAAAAGTTATTAGAATTTATAATAAATATTGAAAAATAATTAATATTCTTACAAATCTCAACGCCTGAGCAGACATAACTCTGGACTAGTTCGTCCACCTGACCTAGAAAAACACATGTTTCTTAATGGTGTATATTGATATAACGATGTAAATATAGTTTTAAAAAAACCCAGCACAGGTTGGGAAAGTTGTAGATACTCAACTTTATAATTTATAAAATCATTTTTCAACAAACGCATCGATTAACAATAGTTTAATTTATATTAATGCACTTTAAATGTACTTTAAATGTACCTTAAATTATATTTTAAGTCAAAAAACTACAATCAAAGATGATATAAAGAAAAAAATCCATCCTTTCTGGGCTCAAAAGCAGTAAACATTTTTGAAACTTATTACACAGTAGAATTTGCATATCATTAATTATTGTAAAATCAAAATTCATTCATCAGAAAAAACTTAGAAAATAAATGATTTTTCAATTGTATTAATATTTTACCTTGTCGTATTTGACCAAGCATATAGTCTGTAATTAAAAAGAGTAAACAGAATATGTGAATAAAAGTAAAATATATTTGACACCTGTAAATATATTTCATGGATAAATAATTATTGGATATACTGACTTGTTTTGTATACATGCATCTTATAGACAACTTAAAAAAAAAAGAAATTATTTAAAGTTAATTTAAACTGGTGATGGGAATTAAAAAATCCAAAAACTAAAACATGATGTTTAAGCCACTTAAAAAGTATTAAAGAACCATTAAATATCAAGACAATATAAATGAATGTACCCATGTTAAATAATTGCGATGAAAATAAACCACAACAACAATAAGATAATATTTTGGTTTTGGATTTCGGATTTGTCGAAATTTGAAAATTCAGAATGAAAATTAAGCGTTTTTTTTTATTAATTTCTATTAGTACATTTTACTTGGGCACACAACTTTATAGTGGAATTGTATTTAATAGTTGTAAGGTTTTTTTTAATTGGCTTAAAGATCTTGTTTTTTTTAATCCAGATGTTTGGATTACCGTCACTAATTTAAACCTCAAGTACTTCAGAAAACCACGATACTTACTTTCTGTAACTGCCAAAACATTTACAAGGACTAATATCATTAAAACACAAAAATGTTTCATTTTTACCGGAAAAATATATAATAAACCAACAAAACTACGTTCCAACTTATTGGATGTGGATTTTATAAGGCCTTTCCTTTGTAAAATCTAAGTATGGCAAACTATACTATCTACGAAATGTTTGAACAGCTTGCAGTAGGAAAACTATTTTTAAATACCATAATTCGTTGTGGAAACGTACATATATTTTATTGAAAATGCGTCATTCGAATTTACAAATTTATTTGAACACATTTTGTATATTTAAACATAAAGAGGTTAAGTCTTATAATCAATTCATGTCAATATTTTTATGAACATATTATACTCCGAGTGATCCTAGAAGTTTTGAATACTTCAGTACATGATTTGGGTTTAAATTACATATTTTTTTTTATATACGGTGTACCAGATTTGAAAAACAAAAGGATTGTTATTTTTTTATGTTGGCATCATTGTCTCATCAAAATAATCATTGTCTATGAAATACAATCATCTGATACAATGGGTGGTTTTGATACAATAGTATATCACCTATTGTAGTTATTCTGGTAGTATTTCCAGAACAATATAAAGAATTGAAATTAACAAATATGATAAATATTAATTAAGAGGACGCAACTCCGCCCATTTTTAAGGAGTAAAGTATAGGCAATTTTTTACAAAATATTAATTTAGAGTTTGACAGATGGTGTATACTTATTAACACAGCAATGAGGATACTTTACTGATTGCCATATTAGTCAGACAACCACAATAATTATAAGCAAATAAAAAAAAGGGGAAAATAATTATTAATCTTCACGAATGAATAATTCGAGATTTTGCACGCGGTCTGTTTTTAAGGAGTTTTGGATAGGCAATATCAAAAAAACAAAGATGGTTTAATAAATTTTGACCGTGCCATTTAATTTACCGGTTCATTATTTGTATAAGCTCTAAAGAATTATTTTTAATTTAAATAATTTGTTCTGTGAGTCAAAGCCATTATGGTTTAAACTTGGCATTGTATCTTTAAAGAAGCGTACATAGTATACATTACTTTCCACAACCAATCTTAAAGTACTATTATTTTAATTATTTGTATTTTATAAAAACTGATCTTTGCCAAATTAATAGCTAATTACAAAATAAAAACTATACTCTCAAATGTAATTTGGGTTTCGACATAACCCAGTAGAGTTGCCAATATTTTTTATTCTATTTTTTCACAGTAAACGCATTTTTAAAATATACAATTAACCATACTCTGAATCATTAATAGACATACTGTAATTGATTTTCAAACAGCGGATGAAATATACATATATAGGACAATTCAGTCCTTTCGTCTTGGGAACAAATCGAACTAATAATATAATATTAAATATCGTAGACAAACGTGTAATATTTTTAATACAATATTTAAAATTATGAAATAGTGATTTTTGCTTGTGGATATAATGACAGTAATTCTTCATCAAACTTATCAAGAGGATATGATTACTTTTTAGTTTTTGTGTTGGATATAAAATAAATTTTAGTATATCACTGATTTCTGACTACTGTGATTTTAATGAACCAACAGAGCTTCCTCGCTTTTAGATATTAAAACAAGGATATCACTTATAATTGAGTCAACTGCTTATAAAGAAAACATTGTATTTTAATTATATAAAGTTGTTTTTCAAAATTATTGATCAGTTGTAAAATAGTTTTTTTTATCAAAAACAAGTTTGCCATTACGGCGGCTACTGTGTAATGTAGTTTGTTTTGTTGTTTGTGTACCTTCTGTGTGGTACCTATTCAAATAATTGCACTAAATGTATTGTTGCATGGCAGTAGAACACTGATATTCCAATACTAATAGCGAATAACTGTATTGTACATTAAGATTTAATATGCGTTATAATGCTATTAAAATGACCTAAAGTAAACATTTATTGTTATTAAATATTTTAATTATTTTGTAATGTGTTGAAAATAAAATAAAATAACGAATTATGACAATCGAATTTCGCTAATTGTGTACTATGTAGGTTAGATGTGTTTTGCCATTGGACTATATGGAAAAATACCCACTCAACGAATGTATAGGTCCATTGAAAATGGATATCCCTTATTAATTATAATTTAAAATGTACATATTGATGTTTGTTTGCCATCAAAAACATTATGATCTGACACGGAGCACACATATTTACGTTTTTCTATATTTAATATTACCAAAAATAATTTTTTAAAATAGATATAGCTATAACATCATAGTATAACGTAACAGATTAGATAAAACCTTATATTATCTTATCATCTGTGTTAATATCATGTAGTCAACAACGAAGTAAGCACGAAGGCGAGGCGACAGTGTAACCACTTTAAATACAAATAAATAATTGTATACAACTAATTAAACACTGCACAATGTAATCCTAATTAACATCATCAATAGATAAATTAAAATTTCTCAAGATATATATGGAGAAATACCCACTTGATGAATGTATGAATGTCCATTAAAATTGGTTATCCCTTATTAATTATAATTTAAAATGTACATATTGATGTTTGTTTGCCATCAAAAACATTATGATTTGACACGAAGCACACATTTTTACGTTTGTCCTATATTTAATATTACCAAGAACTGGTCGCTGTTCTTAAAAAATAGAAGAACCGATAATGATATTATTGCGGTGTGTAGACCAGTCACCCGATTTCATATATTTCGTATTTCACAAACAGTATTAAAACCGATAACGATTGTTTTGACGGAAGCAAACTTTGCTTATGCCATTTTAGTTTATACGCTGCCACATCTAAACAGTATTATAGCTATACAGTATAATGTCCTTTTCATTTGAAAAAGAAATTGTGTATTTACACAACCAGACGTCAATCGTCATCGAATATTCCGAGGGTTAGTAGTTCAAATTATTATTAAAGAGCCTCTAAACCTACTTCAAACGTACTTTCCCTAAGAATTTCTCCGATTAAGGTATTGAATAATTAGTTGAGTTTAGTATGAAATTACATTATACTTAGTAGAGTTGGTACTGACTACCATCGAAATAAATATTAGCATGTGTAGCGTTTTTTTAACTGTACTCTGGTACCCAAAACAAATAAAACAAAACTCATTTTAAATGATTCCAAGATAGTATGTTATTTAAATTGTATAAAGCATATTAAACATTTTTAAAAAATGTGTCTATCTGCAAGATTTTTTTAACAAATTGTGCAACGACACTGTCTGTTGTTGTTCCAGTATCGGGGTGAGTTTGGGGCCTCTATTATTTACGTCAAATACTTGATAGTAGTATCCATCATGCCACATTCTGTACACGAGTTCCCGTTCGTCAGATTTATTATATTTAAAACGACAATTATTTTCGTTAGCCATGAATTTGGCGGCACTGCTATAAAATATGTGTTTGTCTGGTTGTTCTACATTTATGAGCAACGCTACTAAACGACATCTCTGCTGTACATTAAAAGCCGCGATTTAAATATAACCTTTGAAAACATAATTTTTAAAAATATAAAGAGCTGTAACATAGTAATATATATCAAGTTCTCAACGACTCATTAAGCAAAAAGTCGAAGCGACAGTGTGACCACTTTGAATAAAAATATATATTCTCAAATCAAATGGTTAATTAGAACTCCATATAATAATCGTCATTCTGATCACACTGCAACTCGCTTTTTTGCTTGAATCATAATATTTTACTTTTTGCGACCCTCTGGGTTAAACATACCTTCGACTGCCTGGAGTAAACGTAATATAGATCTCTTAATTCTATTTCTTCTTTCCTTCCCCATATCAGACAAAGTAATCTGCTCCAAGTCTGAAATTATAAAACATAATAACATGAAAATAATAATGAGACATTCGGAAATGTTTAATTAAATTTTTTGACTGTTTGAGTTTCGATGCGAAGGTGAGAAGATATTTAAGTTCCCAATGTGTTGCTTAATTCACTATGTAAATGATAAATCGTACACAGAATCATTGCTTTGATTTTATAACTGAGTTAATTTGTATATATTACTTATGTTCGGAGCACCAGGTTCTTTCACTAAGAATATTGATTCCTGCTGTTATGATTACATAAATATTTAATACCATAAACTTAATTTAATAATAATTTATAAATATCTGTACTTCATATTATAATATTCACATACAAATACAAATGTATTAGCACAAATTTTAATTATCATTCTATTACTCGTATCAAAGTATTTGAAAATTGTATCATTACAATTATTTTAATAAACGTTTAACAAACTCACTGAAGTTTTACTCCTTAAAAATCCCCACCAAGTAAATGGTTATTACTAGTTAACTTATATATAAATTCTCTAATGCTATGCAAGTTCTTTGACAACTTTTTTAGTTTATGTAGGAAACAGAGTTAGGTTTTAGACAAAATTCCTTAAAAACGGACCACATGCAAATCGTATGAGGACATTATGACTAAACATTAAATATTTACCATCTGGATATTCCCCTTGTCCATCCTTGAAAACGGACGCTGAAATATCAACGTATATAATTATTAAATGTATAAATCGGTCTTATTTGTTACAAATAAATTTTTTAACAAATTATAATTTATAATGTCTGAGTCTTAATACTTGGTGCGGCCAAAAACGTAGTCAGCGTCTCTGAAATTAATACAAATTTATTGGTATACGAGATTGGCTATTAATTCATAATAAGTCATTGAGTAAATATGAATAGCACCATTGAATGTCTTGAATAGTGAGCAACGCTATTAAACGACGTGTCTGCTAAATTTACAACTATGAATTTTTGGGTTTATGTTTGCAAAAATAATTTTTACACAAATCAATATAATGGAAAAATGGACACGTCGGCTGCCATTGGTAATATTACAAAGTAAAAATATATACAAGGTGATCAACTTATCGTTAACCACTCAATATCTCACTGAGTTTAATAAGAAATATATTTTTTTCTTTACACAGTGTTTTTTTACAATGTGATCTTAACTTTTTACTATATTTTTGTTTTTTGTTTTTACCTTCCTCCCAACTAAGTTTTTATGATAGTAACTTTTCATACTTAAATGGTAACGCATAATTGTTTAATTGATAGCAATGTAGAAACAATTTTGAAAAAGTTTTAAAAAAAATTGCTATTATAAGAATTAGTATCCTTTTGAAACTTAAATGGTAATGCATACATTTCATAAACTTGTTAAATTTATAATAATGTACAAACAACTTTGACTGGTCGATAACCAGCTTTGGATAACTATTTTTTAAGTAATAAGAGTTCAATAGTTATAATGGGACGGGAAGTGCGGTTGGGAAACAAAAAAAAAGTTCTAAAGAAAACAATTTAATTTAGTCATTGGTAGCGCATTTACTATTATAAGAATTAATATGCTTACCAATATCCATAGGATCCAATATATAATTTGTGATTATAGCGCCCAATTGCTCTAGAAAGAGACATGTTTTTAAATTGTGTATATTTATTTAGTAAGGTTATAGCACTTTTATTAGGTACGTTATAAAATAAATTTCCAATGATTGTATCGACACGATTGTAAAAAAAACCTTAAATAACCTTTTAAGTATAAAAATTACGAGCAAAGGTGAAATGAGCAAAAAAATCAACCCCTACTGAATTCAAAAGCAGTTACACCTTTTGAAACATTTTACACAGTAGAATTTTCATTTCATTAGTTTTTGTAAAATCAATAATTCAGTTGTCAGAAAAAACGTAAAAAATACATTGTTTTTCAATTTATTTTATATTTTACCTGGATTTAATCGTTTGAGGATATAGTCTATGATTAAAAAGCAAACAAAAGATGTAAAAATAGGTAAAACTTTTATATAATAGGTAAATATATTTTATACATAAATACTTATTGGATATACTGACTTGTATGGAATACGTGCTGTTTAAAGGCATCTAAAAAGAAGTAAAAGGAAAATTAAAAAAGTTAATTTAAACTACTGATGGTAAACCAGAAATTAGGATTTTTAACTATAAAAAAATATTAAATTTTAATGAAATATAAATCTGTTGACCAATATTAAATATTTGCAACAAGAATATAAAAATAAAACACAACAACAATAAGAAAATTTTCTTTCTGAATTTCGATTTGTTAAAATCATAAAATCCGTAATTCAAAATTCGAAAGCAACGTAAAGTTAAAATTAAGCGTTTTTTTTTTTATTAATTTCAATCAGTATATTTTACATAAGTACACAGCTTTATACTGTAATAGTATTTAAGGATTATACAATTTTTTAAGTTGACATAAATTTTTTTTAATTCCGGATTTTAAGATTCCCATTACTAATCTGTTATAAACCTCCGGTACTTCAGAAAACCGTAATACTTACCTTCTGATAATGCCAAAACATGTCCAAGGACTAATGTCATCAAAACACTAAAGTGTTTCATATGTTCCTAAAGAAAATATAATAAGTTTATATCACAGTTACAGTTGCCAATGGATCATTTATTTATTTATTTGACAACTATGATCCTTTAGGACTATAAAACAATACTAATTTATCAATGATTACGGGTTCTAATTAGCCTTGTATGTAAAATAATCCAAAAACACTATATGTAGAACACACATCATGACTTTTAATCATAATTTTTGAGACTAACTTGATCACAAATTAATTTACCCTCTAATTAAAAACACTCGTCATTCGAATTCACTACTATTATTTGAACACGTATTTTCTTTTTTGGAAACTAATATTTTCATTTGTATTATATGCAACGAGAAAATGCATTTCAACTGTTGCCTACAACAGGCGTTATATTACCTGCGCTCACTACCATATTGTTGAACTTATTCATTACACAGGGTACACCCTATACGTTTCGGATACACATATCGGGTGTACTCTAACTGAGTCCGCGGAGAATTTTCCTTAAAACCACGCACTATGTTGACCGTTAAATGTACAATTACTCTGGCACAGAGTTGAAATGTATAACCGAAATCTTGCATTTAAATACATTTTGTCAACCGGATGCACACAGATCACACCGACCAGCTTAGACGACAACGCGCCATTAGTCATTACATTACATTTTATATCTTTTTTTTTTTTTAATGTTTGTATTGTTTATTAAATAATTTCGGTTTACAGGAGCAACCGCTCGACGTGTACAAATAGGTGGTGAGTACCTATACAAAACGGAATCCACTGTAGTTTGAAAATGAAAATATCTTAGTTTAAACTAAAAACATGTATACCAATATAATGTTAGAAAATATCTTTTGGTCCCTACTTTTGTATATTTTACAATACAGCTATAAGGTATATAATACCAGGTTATTATTTTACATCCCATGTACTATGAAACATGAACAAATTCAAACAAATATAGAATACATATAAAATATTACAGTCATTGTATTTATAAAATTAAAATAATTAAAAAGTAATACATACAAAGGGAGTACCTATACTGATATTACACGTTTTACATATTTTCTTTATACTACAGTTATGTATAGTTTACCAAACCTCAAGTATGTTATTACCTTATCAGTTTTTTATTAATATATACTCAATGCTATTATAGTATGATGTTATATTATATAATGGTCACTCGATTTAACAAATTCAAAGAAATATAGAATACTTATACATTTTGTAAATTTTTGTCGGTTTTGTAAAGTAATTATATATTCCGAAGACCGACGTTTCCAGAATAGACAAATTAGCATCTTTTACTCGAGTGGGGTTTATTCCAAAAATAAAAAAAGGTCCAACACATAAACTAGGGTGTCACGAGGTGGGTAGTACTTAGATTGAAAACCACCAAAAAATTGTAATAACACAATCATAAACACATTTTTGTATATAATATCGGTGAGGTTAGGTTTTTTTTATAAAGTAATATATGTCTTTCCTAAAAAAATGTCCAGCAAAATCCATATTATATTAAATGGTTGAAACGGTTTTCTTGAAAGTAGCTTTTATCATTTTAATTCTTATGTAAATATGTGAATCCCTAATATGACCCGTATTGAGTATATTTAAATTACTGCTGGCAACGTTTAATAGTATTTTATTGCTGTGATAGGTTAATTTGATTTTGGCATCATCTTTATGTTTATTTAAAAAACAAAGAAAACAATGAATATGAATAGAGAAAAACATGTTTATTATGAATTTAAACGGTGGATAATATCAAGCACAATAGGTACATAGTAAAAATCATTTGGTAAAGGGTCATTTAGACTATTTTTTATTGTAGTTTTCATGTCTATATATATATCATATTTATACATTTATGTATAGATTAGATGACTTTGGTTATTTTTAAATAAAATATGTTGTGCAAATGTAAATATTTAATTTTTTAAATACATCATTCGATTTTACATTGTCCTTAAATATTATTTGAATACATTTTTTTTTTTTGAAACAATTTTTATTGACTCTACGTTGATTGTACACAATTATTTTGATTTTTTTCAAAGGTTTATTTTAAAATCTGCGTCTTTTATTATCCTTAAAATTTAATATTATCTTTACATAACATCTAAACTATATTTTTTTATGGTAGTTGTCTTGTCTATATTATATTATATTGTAAAGCGTTGAACATAACATAAAACGGCGATTCATGCAATTATGTAGGTTAGGTGAGTTTGTCACCTGGTCTGTTATTAATGCCCGATACTTCATAGTAACCATCGCGAAACTTCCTGTACTTGAAAATATGTTCTGACTCGTCAAAGAGATGACAGTCACGGTAATCGTCGAGTACAACGGCAAGGCAATAAGCTAAGCGTTTAGTTGGGTCATTAGCGGTTACGAACAACGCTATTAAACGACATGTATCCTGTACGTCAAACTTAGGAATTTCGGGATCACCTTTGAAAAAATAGATATATCTGTGTATAAACACTGCACAGTGTAATCCTTATTAACCTATACAAATCAATTCTATACAGATAAATTAGACACAAGATATAATACGATAATATATAAGTCAAATGTTTTGTATCGAATACTAGAATTAGTGATGCAAATTAACAATCGATACCACACAATTAATGTAGTTTCGTCGTTGTGATCATACTGCAGCTCGCCATTTTGCTTAAATTTTAATATTTTACTTATTGCGACCCTCTGGGTTATACGTACTTTCGACTTCCACGAGTAAACGTCTTAAAGCTGCCTCAGTTATATTTCTTCTGGTGTCCCCCATATCCGACAAAGCAATGTCATTGAAATCTGAAATTATCAAATATAACAATGATGAGACGTTAAGAAATGTTTAACTTTATATTGTTGTCTGTTCGAGTTTCGTTGCGGAGATGAACATTGTTGTGGTCGAAAATGGAAAAGGGGACTCGCCTTCGCGTCCGAAACCGAGCAAAACACAAATGATTGTATCCGTTTTTAAAAATTGTTTATATTACCTATGATCGGGAAAATAGGATTTAGCATTGCTGTAAGAAAAATAAAAAACATGACTTTTATATTACAATTTTCAATACCGTACAAAGTTTCGACGATTTGGCTAGCTTCTTATGACTTTAGGACTTGCATTATAAAATGAACGATAAAATATTATAGCATTACAAAATTTGATCTCAATCATAACGGCAAAAGGACACCTAGATCGCCAGTGATACCTAGAGCTTGTCCAAGTCTAAATTCTTGAGATTTATGTAATATCAATGGAGATCTAAATAATTGCTAGCAATCTAGCTGGTACATTCTAACCAATCTAACATTTGTTGGTTTTATAATTTATTCGGTGCACAGTTTTACCATAGTCACTTATTCTTATCTGTAATGTTTGCTCTTTGTCTACCACATCTAAAATTCAAAAAACAAAAAAAATTTCAAAAATTTCAGTTAGTTAGCAGTAACATCGGTTATTATGATTGCAACGATAATCTTTCTTTGTTTTGAATTTAATAGATAAACGTTGAAGTTTCTATAAAACCATTTTAGTTATTCTTAAGCATAGTATTAGTTTTAAACAAAAAAAAAACATTAAAGGACTACTTGACAATACATAATAACAATAATAAATATTGGTTGTAAAATACACAAAATTTATTAGCTACCTTGTCGATAATGTCTGTTCGCGTTAATGCGTGCGTTTTCTGAAATATCAATTAATAATATATTAATTAAAAGTAAACATTGGTCGTATATGTTGAAAATTCTTCAAAAAAAATATTATAATATAAAATGTCTGAAGCATTGTCTTATTGTACCTGGCGCGGCTAACAACAAAGCCAAAGTAGCTGAAATTAATAAAAATTTATCGGTAAACAAGATGGATGGGCTATTCACTCGACGTTACTATGAATAAGACAGGTGTCGACAAAGTCAAGCCATAGTGTAAAAATATATAAAACTGTAACATCACAAATCATTTCCTCAGAACTCTTAGGAAGACTGTTAAAACGACCTGATATAGTTTAGGAAATAGCAAGTTCCCTAATCTCCTAATGTGGAAAAGTTATTAGAATTTATAATAAATATTGAAAAATAATTAATATTCTTACAAATCTCAACGCCTGAGCAGACATAACTCTGGACTAGTTCGTCCACCTGACCTAGAAAAACACATGTTTCTTAATGGTGTATATTGATATAACGATGTAAATATAGTTTTAAAAAAACCCAGCACAGGTTGGGAAAGTTGTAGTTTAATATATCGATGTATCGATTAACAATAGTTGAATTTATATTCATGCACTTTAAATTGTACCTTAAATTATATTTTAAGTCAAAAAACTACAATCAAAGATGATATAAAGAAAAAAATCCATCCTTTCTGGGTTCAAAAGCAGTAAACATTTTTGAAACTTATTACACAGTAGAATTTGCATATCATTAATTATTGTAAAATCAAAATTCATTCATCAGAAAAAACGTAGAAAATAAATGATTTTTCAATTTATTTAATATTTTACCTTGTCGTATTTCACCAAGCATATAGTCTGTAATTAAAAAGAGTAAACAGAATATGTGAATAAAAGTAAAATATATTTGACACCTGTAAATATATTTCATGGATAAATAATTATTGGATATACTGACTTGTTTTGTATACATGCATCTTATAGACAACTTAAAAAAAAAAGAAATTATTTAAAGTTAATTTAAACTGGTGATGGGAATTAAAAAATCCAAAAACTAAAACATGATGTTTAAGCCACTTAAAAAGTATTAAAAAACCATTAAATATCAAGACAATATAAATGAATGTACCTATGTTAAATAATTGCGATGAAAATAAACCACAACAACAATTAGATAATATTTTGGTTTTGGATTTCGGATTTGTCGAAATTTGAAAATTCAGAAACTAAAATCAGAAAGAAAATTATAGTCAAAATCAAGCGTTTTTTTTTTTATTAATTTCTATTAGTACATTTTACTTGGGCACACAACTTTATAGTGTAATTGTATTTAATAGTTGTAAGGTTTTTTTTAATTGGCTTAAAGATCTTGTTTTTTTTTAATCCAGATGTTTGGATGACCGTCACTAATTTAAACCTCAAGTACTTCAGAAAACCACGATACTTACTTTCTGTAACTGCCAAAACATGTCCAAGGACTAATGTCATCAACACACAAAAGTGTTTCATATTTTCCTGAAGAAAATATAATAAATGTATCTACAGTTTCAAATGGATTATTTATTTATTTGACAACTAATTTTTTTTTCGCGAAGCAACTGTTTAAGAACAACATAAACTATAAGTAAATTAAATACCAACTTACTGAAAATGATTTTACTCTTGCGAAATCAAACCAATTTGAATAGGTTGTTATACAAGGTTCTAACTTATCGGTTGTGGATGTCTTTCGGTCATTTCGTGGTACTTATATTAAATTTTAATCGTTATAATGTAAAATCGAAATATGGTAAACTATGCAAATTATGAAATGTTTGAACGGTTTGCGGCAGACCAAATGTTTTGTTTAATACCACATATTGTGCAAACGTAAATATGTTTTATTGAAAATGCGTCATTCGAATTTGATACGATTGTTTGAACACATTTTGTTATTGGAACCACATTTTATTTTGATTATATACAGCAAGTTTGAACATCTTTCCTTACTCCCTCGCTAATTACACTACTGTCAGTGGACTGTCTACAGATTCGCATCGAAACGTTTGTTTTAAAATTATTTTATAATTTTTAGTTTCGGTACTTGAAGTACTACTTGTGAGATCTCCTTCCCCACTAATCCCCCACCCCACTGTACTGTCTTTTTAGCATGCCCTAGACGTAAATCATAAAAACAAATTTTGTTTTTTTTTTTCATTTTTGCTTAACGCTTAGTTTTAAATTTTTATACATGACGCATAGGTCATAGATGTTCAAACAATCGTTTACGATATATAAGTATATATTAGTATATAAAATACAGTAAATATTATTATGTATATATTCAAAGCAAATTTACACATTTAATGGATAAGAACGACACATATTTGCAGGTTTCAAACAGATATTTAGACTATTGCAACTTAAGGAAAATCTTCCGTTTACACAAATGCTTAACGATTCATTTTATAAAGTGATATATCAATATTTTTTTAAAGTTTTGTTATTGTTTTTTACTGAAAACAATTTTTCAAATACGACAGATGCTATGAAACGTTTTTGGTTTGGTCGTTTGTTTGGGCAACTATTCAAATGTTTGAACTAATGTCTGGCATGACCGTAGAACCCCGACGTTCCAATAATTATAGCGAATAGCTGTTTTATACATTTAAGATAGGTACAATAATATTCTATTCAATTGTCCTTATTTAAACATATAATTTAACAAACACTTATTATAATTACATTTAATTGTTAACGATTAACCAGAGAATTTTTAATTAAAAAACTCCCAGAAGGAGTTCTTCATTTTTTTATGAATCTTTCAGGCTAATTTCCAGCTCTAAAGCCCGTGAGGTGGAGGGTTGTCAAAATTTGAGTTTAAGGCAATGTGTGAATAAAAGTATGCCTAACCAATATGCATTAAAAATTTCTATTGGACCTGACCTGTTTTCCCGAATGTCTTGTAATCTAGTTCACACATATTTTATTATTGTGTTAATATTTTCTGAACTCTTAATTGATTAATTTAATTGGCCTTCATTCTTTAATTTTTCGCAGTAGAAAAAATAGTACTTTCTGTTCAATCAAATTAAATTTAATATTTAGTATAAATTAAAAATGTTTTTATTAAGATAAATAAATACAATAATATTCCATCCTAATGTAAAAATATACAGAAGATGTAATAGTTCACGTTTATAGCTTTTAAGTCAATGTTTAGGATTTTTCATTACAAAACAAATTTTAAATATATTTTTTTTACACATGTTATTAGTTTATGTTAGACCTATCTTCAGGCTAATTTCCAGCTCTAAAGCCCGTGAGGCGGGTTTTCGACAACATTTGAATTGTGATGCAATGTGTGTATAGAATCCTTTCAACCTCTAAACAGTATTACTAATCTAGTAAATTTACTAGAGCTTGTTGTAGCCCTATACTCATCTGTTGCTCTTCACACGCTATTACCAGGTCTTGAATTAATTTTAAATGCAAACATTGGATACGGTAGTTCTGAATCATAAATAGGCGTACTAGTTAATTTTCATCTAGAAGGTCAAATACACTTTTTGATCAATTCAATCCTATTGACTTGTGACTTTGTGATTAAAGCTTGCAGATATAAGCAAGAAAATATAATTATGTATGCCTAACCAATATTCTACATAAATGTCTACTAGATCCGACCGTTTCTCACAAAATACCAATCACTTACGATTTTCGGTCTATGAGGTGCTTGTTGAGTAAATCGGTCTAAAACAAAAAAGTAACTATGACTTTGGACAAAAATAAAGATCTTTGTAATATCAACACCTTCAGTTATCAATTCATAAATGGTCAAACTTTTTAAAAATATGTATTCTAAATCTATCACATCGAAACAAAAAATTGCGAAAAATGGAATAACATAATTGTATTAGGACGCTGTGGTACATTTACTAGAGCTCATTGTGCCTTTTTACTCAACTGTTACTTTTGATAAAATTGCATGCAATTAGCCAAGTTCGGGATTGATTTTTCTTATTTAAAACATTTTTAAATCTATTTAAGTTATCTGTGTTGCATATAAAACTGAAGATACTTTTCGTATCGTTCGAACATGTAAACATTATTATTAATGTTTTTGAACGTTTGAATTTGCTGCTTTATAGTACCATGTTGTTACAAATATTATAGCGAACCATATTTTTTATAGAATCCAATAATAATACAAAAACAGATGTTTTTTCATCTACGAATGTCTTGTATTCCAGTTAACACGTGTCTTATTATTGTGTGCATATTTTCCGATCTCTTAATTTAATAATTTAACTCGTCTTCATTCTTTAATTTGTCGCTGTTTAAAAAATTATAGTTTCTATACAAATAAATATTTAAATTGGGATAACTTAATACAATAATATATCCTAATGTAAAAATTGAAGGCGTTTGAATAAGTCAACTAACATAATAGTTTTTGGCCAACAATGTTGTAACATAATATTTTAACGGCTCGTAGTAAAAATGTTTATTTTTTTAAATACCATATGTTGTACACACTTAAACATCTTTATTGAAAATAGATTGTTCGAATTTACAATATTTGTTGAAAAGATTTTGTTTTTGGAAACAAATTTTGTTATGATTATACCCAACAAGTTTTAAAATATTGACTAGAGTCCGTTAAAATTACAACATATTACTGTTTAAATGAAGTCAGAGTGAACGAAACTCGTTTGGAAGTATTTTTATTGAATTCAAAACAATTACAACTAAGTCCAGTACTCTTAAAACTATAGATTTTGTAAAATTTTGTCGGTTTTGTAAAGTAATTATATATTCCGAAGACCGAAGTTTCCAGAATAGACAAATTGACATCTTTTACTCAAGTGGGGTTTAATCCAAAAAAAAAAAGGTCCAACACATAAACTAGGGTGTCACTATTAACAACGCTATCAACATATTTTATAAGGACGCTAAGGCAAATTTACTAGAGTTCATTGTATCATTATACTCATCTGTTACTCTTTACATGCAATTATCAAGTTTTGAAGCAATTTTTCTTGCAAACTTTGGATATGCTAGTTCTGGATCATAATTAAGCATTATAGTTCGTTTTAACCCAGCATGTAAAATACACTTTTCGATCAATTCAATCGTTTTGACTTGCGTCTTTGAGATTAATGCTTGCAGATATAAGCAAGAAGTTATAATTATAGTAATACGACTGTACGAATCTAAACCTGTCATTTAATTTATCAAGAGAATAGGCTCTTTAGTAGTTGCATAGATATAAAATAAGTAGATGATGAATTTCGTTATGGGAGTTAACGAATCAACAGAGCTTTCTCGCTTTTAGACATTAAAACAAGGGTATCACTTATAATTGAGTCAACTGCTTATAAAGAAAACATTGTATTTTAATTATATAAAGTTGTTTTTCAAAATTATTGATCAGTTGTAAAATAGTTTTTTTTATCGAAAAACAAGTTTGCCATTACGGCGGCTACTGTGTAATGTATTTCGTTTTGTTGTTTGTGTAGCTTATGTGTGGTACCTATTCAAATATTTGCACTTAATGTGTTGTTGCATGGCAGTAGAACACTGATATTCCCATATTTAGTAGCGAATAACTGTATTGTAGGTACATTAAGATTTAAGATACGATATTATTCTATTAAATTGTCCTAAAGTAAACATTTATAGTTATTACATATTTAAATTTTTAACTTTGATAAATGATATGTTTGAAAACATGAACATAAAACGGTGAAAAATATCAAGTATTGAAAACCAATTGATACAGTGATATTTAAACTATATTTTAATAGTTATGTCTACAATATATTATATTGTTATGCGTTGAAAATAAAATAAAACGACGATTTATGACAATTGAATTTCGCCAATTGTGTACTATGTAGGTTAGATGTGTTTTTCCATTGGACTATATGGAAAAATACCCACTTAATGAATTTATAGGTCCAATAAAAATGGTTATTCCTTATTAATTATAATTTAAAATGTACATATTGATGTTTGTTGGCCATCAAAAACATTATGATCTGACACGGAGCACACATTTTTACGTTAAGCCTATATTTAATATTACCAAGAAGTGGTCGCTGTTCTTAATAAATAGAAGAACCGATAACGATTGTTTTGACGGAAGCAAACGTTGCTTATGAACTAGTAGATTATATGCTGCCACCTCTAAACTGTATTATAGCTATACAGTATTATGTCATTTTCATTTAAAAAAAAAATTGTGTATTGATACAACCAGACATCAATCGTCATCGAAGATTTCAGAGGTAAGTAGTTCAAATTAATATTAAAGAGCCTCTACACCTACTTCAAACGTACTTTCCCTAAGAATTTCTCCGATTGAGGTGTTGAATAATTATTTGAGTTTAGTATGACATTACGTTATACTTAGTAGAGTGATTTCACAATTAGAGTACACACCTTATGGCGAAGTTTGTACTGACTACCATCGCAATAAATATTGGAGTGTGTAGTGTCTCTTTAACTGTACTCTGGTACTCAAAAAAGAAACAAAAAGAAATACAACTTATTTTAAATTATTCCAAGATAATATATTAGGTTATGGACATGGCCGTATCTAGCACTCATTTACGGGGGGGAGCTTTATCTTAAGATAAAACTAGTAAATAATAAATAGGATTTTATTTAAATAGAACGATATAAGTTTTTTAGGTATATATATATATATATATATAAACGAATGTATAACAATTTACTTTGACTTCATTGTTTAAGTAAATAAAATACTACATAAATTTGTATTTATATTTATCAATATAAAAAAAAAATGAATACATCAACTTACTGTATAAATTATATTTACATAAAAAAAAAAAAAAACCTAATTTACAATAGTTATTATACCATTTTCAATGGTATATTTGGATTTTTGTTTTGACTATATCAGCAGGTTGAAATAACAGATCTCTCCGGTAAACAATTACGGTGTCTTATCGCTGTCGCCGACAAGACTCGTGCTTTTATTCATATACGGGGTTTTATATATATGAATGTAAACATTTTTAGTTACGGTACTTGAAGACCTGTGAGCTCTCCTTCCCCACTTTACCACGACCCCACTGTACAGTCTCTTTATCATATTCTAAACGTGAATCATAAAAACACATTTTATTTTTTTCAAAATAGCTTAACGCTTAGTTTAAAATGTTTGTACACTTTTAAGTAAAATATTCAGTATTTTTTAGTCGGTTCTTTTTTTATGATGCACAGGCCATTGCTGTTCAAACAATCGTTTAAAACAGACATTTGGATTATTGCAACTTAAGTTCAAATCTTCCGTTTACACAAATGCTAACGATACATTTTATTACGTTTTGCAACGTGTTTTTCCAACATTTTAGTATAGTTTTATTATTGTTTTTTATCGCCAACAATTTGTCCAATGCTTATTCAAAACTTAAATCAAAGTATTTTTTAATGGTTTAGTATGACATTACATTATACTTAGTAGGGAGATTTCACAACTAGAGTTACACAAATGGGTTTGACACGTTGAACGTATGTTCTCCACTTATATGTGAATTTGGTACTAACTACCATCGTAATAAATGGTAGTGTAAGGGCTCTTTAACTGCACTCTGATACTAGAAAAAACAAACAAAAATAAATAGAACTTATTTTAAATGATTCCAAGATAGTATATTATGTCAAATGTATAAAGCATATTAAAGAAGTTTTAAGAAATGTGTATTTATTCAAGGTCTCTTTAACAAATTGTACAACAACACGGTTGTACTTGTTCCAGTATCGGGGTGAGTTTGGTGCCTCTTTCATTTATGTCATATACTAGATAGTAGTATCCATCATCCCACATTCTGTACACGAGTTCCCGTTCGTCAGATTTATTATATTTCAAACGACAATTATTCTCGTTACCGATGAAGTCGAAGGCACTGCTATAAAATATGTGTTTGTCTGGTTGTTCTACATTTACGTACAACGCTACTAAACGACATCTCTGCTGTACATTAAAAGCCGCGGTTTGAATATAACCTTTGAAAACATAATTTTTAAAAATATAAAGAGCTGTAAAATAGTAATATATTATCAAGTTCTCAACGACTAATTAAGCAAAAAGTCGAGGCGACAGTTTGGCCACTCTTTTTTGCTTGAATCATAATATTTTACTTTTTGCGACCCTCTGGGTTAAACATACCTTCGACTGACTGGAGTAAACGTAATACAGATTCCTTAAGTCTATTTCTTCTTTCTATTCCCATTTCATACAATTTTAACTGCTCCACGTCTGAAATTACAAAACATAATAACATGTAAATAATAATGAGACATTCGGAAATGTTTAACTTTATTTTTTGACTGTTCGAGTTTCGATGGAGGATAAGAAGATATTTTAATTTCTAATATGTTGCTTAATTCACTATATAAATGATAAATCGTACACAGAATCATTGCTGTAGACGAAAATAGAAAATATTACTCCCCTTTGCATCCAAATTCGGGCAAAATATAAGTGATTTTTTAACTGAGTTAACTTGTATATATTACTTGTGTCCAGTTCACCAGGTTCTTTCCCTAAAATAAGAAACACACTAATAAAAATTAACAATTATAAATCAGTGTTCGAATTGAGTGGGAGGATCATGGGTGACGGAGTATTCTCAGAGTGTATAATTCTAAACAATTGCAGAGGACCTAGCTGGTTTTTTACCAATCTAACGTTTGTTGCTTTTATAATTTATTCGAAACACATTTTTACCATAATAATTCATACGGACCACTATATTTTCCTCGTTATCTCTCAGACCTAAAGTTTAAAACATAAACAATTTTAAAAATTGTTTGTATTATTAACATTGCTGTTATGATTACATAAATATTTAATACCATAAACTTAATTTAATAATAATTTATAAATATCTGTACTTCATATTATAATATTCACATACAAATACAAATGTAATAACACAAATTTTAATTCACACTCTATAACTCGTATCAAAGTATTTGAAAATTGTATCATTACAATTATTTTAATAACCGTAAACAACCTCACTGAAGGTTTACTCTTTAAAAATCCCCCACCATAACATTGACTAGTTAACTTATATATAAATTCTCTAATGCTATGCAAGTTCTTTGACAACTTTACTAGTTTATGTAGGAATCGGATTTAAGATTTTAGACAAAATTCCTTAAAAACGGACCACATGCAAATCGTATAAGGACTTCATGACTATACATTAAATATTTACCAGCTGGATAATTCCAACCTCCATCATTGAAAATGGACGCTGAAATATCAACGTATATAATTATTAAAAGTAAAAATAGGTCTTATTCGTTACAAATAAATTAAAAATATATATATAGTTTATAATGTCTGAGTCTTAATACTTGGCGCGGCCAAAAGCGAAGTCACCGCCTCTGAAATTAATAAAAATTTATCGTTAAACGAGATTGGCTGTTCATAATAAGTCATTGAGTAAATATGAATAGCATCATTTAATGTCTTGAATAATGAGTAATGCTATTAAACGACGTGTCTGCTAAATTTACAACTAAGAATTTTCAGGTTTATGTTTCAAAAATAATTTTTACACAAATCAATATAATGGAAAAATTGACACGTCGGCTGCCATGATCAGCTTATCGTTAACCACTCAATATCACACCGAGTTTAATAAGAAATATATTTTTTCTTTACGCAGTGTTTTTTTACAATATTATCTCAATATTTTATTATATTTTTTTTTGTTTTTACCCTCCTCCCAACTTTGTTTTTATGATAGTCACTTTTAAAACCTAAATGGTAACGCATACATTTCATAAACTTTTTAAATTGATAATTATGTACAAACAACTTTAACCCTTTCAGACCCGCGTGCCATTATAATGGCACAACAAAATAAAAGCCGTTATAAAATTCAATTCAAATAATATCTTTGTGTAATACATATATATACACGTAAAAACATGTGTAGAATACGTTAAAAATGATAAGAATGCAATATGGACGAAATATGAAAAGATAATGAAAGGTTATCAAAAAAAAAAAAAGTTGGCTAAAAAATATTTTTTTTTTTCACATTATCTTCAATTTTCAACAAAAAAATAAACACTAAAAATCCCATATTTTTTTTTTTGCTTCTCAATTTATATTGTATGCATATTATGATTTAATATCGAGATTATCTTTTACCGTTATCATTTTATTGTACCTCCAATAGTATGTCATTACAATGGCAATTGGGCGTCAAGTGTTGCTAATCAACTAATTTTACTTTGGTAAGCGATTTTTGTTATCAAACAACAGAGATAATAAAAACCGCATTTTTCCGGATGTTCCTAAACTCCCAAAGAAAAACCGCAAAATAGATTCAAAAAATCCCTCATTAGAAATTATTAAAGATAAAATTAATCACTTTGCTTTTATTGATAATCGAAAAGATGCAACATTATGCAAACATGAAGGGTGTAAAATGAGAACACATATTATGTGTAAAAAATATAACCTCCATTTATGTTTGACTAAAGATAGAAATTGTTTTTATGATTTTCACTGTTAGTCACCAAATCAGGAATATTTTATTCTTTCTGTTAAAGTTTTTATCCAAAGGACATTTTACTCTATATATTGTTTTTTTATAAATGTAATGTTAATTTTGTTTGTATACCTAAAGAATATATGTATATGATAAATAAAATTGTTTTATAGCTAGGTATATTGTTAATTTTATTTGTTACAAATAATTTTAAGTGTTAGTCAACAGTAAAGATTTATAAAAAAAAAATAGAACTGAAAAAACTTGGTTTATTATTGTTTTGTACCTCAACCAGTTGGTGCCTGTTTGTCATCCTAATGGCATAACGAATTGACAACCTTTAACGCCCATTTGCCATTACAATGGCATGTCTCAGGATCTCAGTACTGAGTCGACAAAAAAAGAAAATTTTTTTTTAATTTTTTAGTTTGAATGATATTTAAATGAATCCATGACAAAAATTTTTTTTTTTCACGGGATCATAATTCGGGTCTGAAAGGGTTAACTGGTTAATAACCAGCTTTGGATAACTATTTTTAAAGTTATAAGAGTTTAAAAGTTATGATAGGAGGGGAAGTGCGGTTTGGAAACTAAAAAAAGTTTTTAAAAAAAAATTATTAATTTAGTTACCTACATTAATTTATTATTATAAGAATTAATATGCTTACCAATATCCATAGGATCCATTATGTAATATGTGATTATATTGGCCAATTGATCTAGAAAGACACATGTTTTTAAATTGTGTATATTTATTTAGAAAAGTTCTAGCACTTTTATTAGGTACGTTGTAAAATAATTTTCTGATGGTTGTATCGACGCGATTGTAAAAATGTACCTTAAATTACTTTTTAAATCTAAAAACTACGAGCAAAGGTGAAATGAGCAAAAAAATCAACCTCTATTGAATTCAAAAGCAGAGACAACTTTTGAAACATTTTACACAGTAGAATTTTCAATCCACTGATTTTTGTAAATCAATATTCAATTGTCAGAGAAAACGTAAAAAATGTATATTAAATATTTTACCTGAGTTTAATTGTTTGAGCATACAGTCTATGATTAAAAAGCAAACCAAAGGTGAAAAAATAGGTAAAACTTAGTTGACATATTGTAAATCTATTTTACAGGCAAATAATTATTGGATATACTGACTTGTACGGTTTACGTGCTGTTTAAAGGAATCTAAAAAGAAAATTAAAAAAGTTAATTTAAACTACTGATGGGAATCCAGAATTTTGGATTTTTAACTATTAAAAAAATATTGAATATTATAAAATATAAATCTGTTTACCAATATTAAATATTTGCAATAAGAATATAAAAATAAAACACAACAAAAATAAGAAAATTTTCTTTCTGAATTTCGATTTGTTGAAATCATAAAATTCGTTATTTACAATCCGAAAACAACTTTAGTCAAAATTAAGCGTTTTTTTATTTATTTCCATCAGTATATTTTACTTAAGTACACAGCTTTATATTGTAATAGTATTTAATGATTATATAATTTTTTAAGTTGACCTAATTTTTTTTTTTAATTCCGGATTTTTAGATTCCCGTCACTAGTTTAATTTAAACCTCCGGTACTTCAGAAAACCGTAATACTTACCTGTTGATAATGCCAAAACATGTCCAAGGACTAATGTCATCAACACACAAAAGTGTTTCATATTTTCCTGAAGAAAATATAACTTATCGGTTGTAGATGTCTTTCTGTCATTTCATTGTACTTATATTAAATTTTAAACCTTATAATGTAAAATCGAAATATGGTAAACTATGGAATTTATGAAATGTTTGAACGGTTTGCAGCAGAACAAATGTTTTGTTTTATACCACATATTGTGCAAACGTAAATATGTTTTATTGAAAATGCGTCATGCGAATTTACTACTATTGTTTGAACACATTTTGTTATTGGAACCAAATTTTATTTTGATTATACACAACAAGTTTGAACATCTTGAATAAAAAATTACAAAATATCATTGTTTGAATGAAGTAAACAATACCCGTTTGGAAGTATTTTTACTGAATTTAAAACAATTACAGACGAATTGCAGTATACTGTAATTATAATTGTTCCACGAAACGTGGAGTATCGTTAGTAGGTTATTACTCCACACAAGATATTTATGGTCGTTTCTCTATTGGTTATATTAATTATTATAAAATAATATTTACAGATTCTATTATTTAGGTTTAAATAGACTAAAGTCTTTGTTAATACTTATCTATCTAGTATCTATATGTATATTATGTTCAAACAATTGTTTACGATAGTATGTTTTATAAAATGTTACGCACAAAATAATACACATAGTATATAAAATACAGTAAATATTATTATGTATATATTCAAAGCGAATTTACACATTGAATAGATAAGAACGACTCATATTTGCAGGTTTCAAACAGATATTTAGACTATTGCAACTTAAGGAAAATCTTCCGTTTACACAAATGCTAACGGTTCATTTTATAAAGTGTTATATCAATATTTGTTTATAGTTTTGTTATTGTTTTTTACTGAAAACAATTTTTCCAACACGACAGATGCTATAAAACGTTTTTGGTTTGGTCGTTTGTTTGGGCAACTATTCAAATGTTTGAACTAATGTCTGGCATGACCGTAGAACACCGACGTTCCAATAATTATAGCGAATAGCTGTTTTATACATTTAAGATAGGTACAATAATATTCTATTCAATTGTCCTTATTTAAACATACAATAAAACAAACACTTATTATAATTACATTTAATATTTAACGATTAACCAGACAATTTTTAATAAAAAAACTCCCAGAAGGAGTTCTTCATTTCTTTATGATTCTTTCAGGCTAATTTCCAGCTCTAAAGCCTGTGAGGTGGAGGGTCGTCAAAATTTGAGTTTAAGGCAATGTGTGAATAAAAGTATGCCTAACCAATATGCATTAAACATGTCTATTGGACCTGACCTTTTTTCCCGAATGTCCTGTAATCTAGTTAACACATATTTTATTATTGTGTTCTTATTTTCTGACCTGTTTATTTATTAATTTAACTCGTCTTCATTCTTTAATTTGTCGCAGTTAAAAAAATTGTAGTTTCTATACAAATAAATATTTAAATTGGGATAATTTAATACAATAATATTAAATCCTAATGTACAAATTGAAGGCGTTTGAATAAGGCAATAAACATAATGGTTTTTGGTCAACAACGTTGGAGCATTGCTCCACCACCCGTCTTAAATCCGAAGCTTAAAAAACATATAAAGTAACTATCCAAAACTGGTAATCGATCAGTCAAAATTTTCAGCAAATTATGCTTAACAAAATAAGTGATTTAAAAAAGTAAAGCAGATAGGTGAAATACAAATTGTGGTGCCTGTACTAAACAGTAAAAAATAATTGCTTACACCCCCGCTAATTGCACCACTGTCAGTTTCCTGTCTACAGATTCAAAACCTTTTGTTTTAAAGTTATTTCATCATTTTTAGTTAGGTACAGTACCTACATAAAGTACACTACCTGTGAGATTTCCTTTCCCATTATTCCCCGACCCCACTATACTGTCATTTTATAATATTTTAGGCGTGAATCATAAAAGCACATTTTGTATTTTTTCATATTAGCTTAACGCTTAGTTTAAAATGTGCTAAAGCAATCGTGTACGATAATGTTTTATAAAATGTTATGCACAAAACAATACACACAGTATACACAAAGGAATATTACCAAAATAAAATAAAATATCACCTAGAGTAACCATTTTTAAGAAGGTTTCTATAAGTAATAGTCAAGAAAAAAGTGGTTTTAATGAATTTCGACCAGGACAATTAATTTACCGTGAACAAAAACCATTTTAGTTGATAAAATAGTACATTTTTTGTCCATCGCACAGGCTGAACTAGTGATCCGATGAGTAATCTGAAAACACATTTGAATCTTATTCCTAGTACGCATAAATTTGAGGTGCCCCTAATGTGGGGTTTCCTCCTCATGTTTATCATGTGTATAGTTTATTGTAAATAGTTTATAAAAATACTCATTGTAAAATATAATTTACAGATTGTATGTTTTTCAATAAAAGTCATAATTGTAAAAAAAAAAAATGTACGCATAAAACACGTTTGAACATTTTACACAATTTCAATTTTTAAAATAAAATTTGGAAACATATGTAATAGATAAATTTAATTTTTAACCATTAACCAGAGAGTTTTTTTATTTACAAAAGTCGTTTAAGAAATTAACGGGGATTTTCTAACAAGCTGTTACAACTAAATAATACCAAATTTATTTTTTATAGATAAAACATGTTCATGTATAAATTTATTGATATTATCATTACTATTGTTGATAATAACTCCCAGAAATAGTTTTCAATTTCTTCTGGTTTTTCTTTTTTCGAATAATTTTTAATTGTTGTTAAATTATCTGTACAAAAACCGAAGGTACATTTCGTATCGTTTGATCATGTGTAATCATAAGACAAACAACTGTTGTCATCGAATATTTTTCAAGGTGTTTTACAAATACAATTTTAACAGTCGAAAATTTTTTTTAATTTTAAATAAGTCGTTTTTTGGTCATAATATCTCGTTTTATTATTAATGTTTTTGAACGTTTAAATTTGCCTGCTTGATAGTACCATCGTTGGCCGAAATTTGAATTCGAGGCGATGTGAGTATAGAAGCATGCCTAACCAATATTCTGGATCTGACGCGATGTATCAATCACTTATGATTTTCGATCTATGAGATGCTACTTGAGTAGCGAATCGGTCTAATGGAAAAAAAGTTACCATGACTTGAGACAAAAAAAAATACATCTGTATAATATTCTGTAATAATGTGACTTGCAATTATCCAATTTCTAAACTCGTTTTTCATGCCAATTTTGGATATGCTAGCTCTGAATCATTAATAGGCACGCTATTAAAGCTTGCAGGTATAAGATATTGAATTTATCAGGCTTCAAAAACTAGGTTATTGGCCTATGATCTTTAGTAGTTGAGGTGGATATAAAACAGATGATAAATAGGTAAAAGGAGTCATTGAATAACTCAGGTTTCTACAAAGCTAAACGATGTAAAAAAAAATGCTTATACTCTTTTTCGCTAAGTTTTACTAACAAACTTGAGTAAGATATTCACTATACGTTTTTTTTTATACTGTTTAAATAACTACTACTACCATAATTTATAAACTAATGTTATAAGTCCTTGTACTCAGCAACGGAGTAATCAACAAGGCGAGTGACAGTATGACCTCTTTAACTAAAAATAATTCCTTTTTTTATTTAAGTTGTGAAGTTATCATGTACTATAGGTATACTATACAAGTATTATCATGTACCTATACTAGGAATAATTCGATTAGGGATTTGAAAAAGTATTTGATTTTTTCATAACTTCTTCAAGGAACGTTGTATAGTATTAAACTTGTTTTTGTTGATCAATCATTTCAGTTAAAAAAAAAATATTAATTGCATGTATTTTAGTTTAAATAAATAAATAATTAAAAATAAGTTGAAAATTGTGCCACGATCAATGTCTAACAAATATTATAAATAATTCAAATGTTTTTTGAAAACTTAATTTAAAGTATTCTTTACTAGGTAAGTATGACAGTACATTATACTTAGTAGGATAATAAATTATTTGAAATTATTTCACAACTAGAGTTACACAATTGGGTTTGAGACGTTTAACGTATGTTTTCACCTTATGGTGAAGTTGTTACTGACTACTATCGCAATAAATGGTGATGCATAGTCTCTTAAACTGTACTCTGATACTCGAATAAAACAAAAATAACACTTATTTTAAATGGTTCCAAGATAATTTATTATGTAAATTGTATATAGCATATTAAAGAAATTTTAAGAAATGTGTATATCTGCAAGGTCTCTTTAGCTAATTGCGCAGACAATCTTATGTCCGGGCTTCAGTCTCGGGGTGAGTTTGCGCCCTTGTGTATGATGGTCAGGTAATACTTCATAGTAGTATCCATCATCCCACATTTTGTACTCAATTTCCTTACTCTCGATGGCAGATTTATCATATTTAAAACGACAGCCATGGTTTCCTTTGAAAGTGGAGGAATGGCTATAAAATATGTGTCTGCTTGGATTTTCTATAGTTACGAACAAAGCTACTAAATGACATCTCTGCTCCAAACCAAAATGATGGGATTGATCTTTAAAAACAAATTGTTTTTCATTATATAGAGCTGTAACATCGTAATATAATGTCATGTTCACGACGACTAATTAAGCAAGGAGGCGAGGCGACAGTGTGACCGATTTGAATGAAAATATATATTTTTATTACAAAGTGTGAAAAACTGCACAGTCTTCATCTTTTTAACCTAAACAGATCAATAGAATAATTTGAATTCCATATAATATAACACGATAGTATGACATTTGACAAGTCATATAGTTTTTTATCACAAGGTTCAGTTGTGAAGCAAATTAACAATTAGTACTAGACAATTAATGTAGTATCATCATTCTGATCACACTGAAACTCGCTTTTTTGCTTGAATCATAATATTTTACTTTTTGCGACCCTCTGGGTTAAACATACCTTCGACTGCCTGGAGTAAACCTAATACAGATCCCTTAATTCTTTTTCTTCTGTCTATCCCCAGTTCAGCCAATGTAATCTGCTCCGAGACTGCAATTAGAAAACATAATAACATGTAAATAATGATGAGACATTCGGAAATGTTTAATTTATTTTTTGACTGTTCGAGTTTCGATGAGAAGACATCTTAGTTTCCAATGTGTTTTTTTTTCAAATAAATTATGTTTTTTGTGCATTTGGATCTATAAGATAACCATGGACCGAAACTTTGCCTAATATATATTCACTCTATAAATGATAAATCGTACACAGAATCATTGCTGCAGACAAAAATAGAAACAAGTATTTCTCTTCGCAATCGAAACCGGCAAAATATAAGTGATTTTATAACTGAGTTAATTTGTATATATTACTTATGCTTGGACGACGAGAATCTTTCCCTAAAATAAATAACACATTAATAAAAATTAATAATTATAAATCAGTGTTTGAAGATGAGGAGAGGGACATAGGTGATATAGTATCCTTAGAGTATATAATTCTAAACAATTGCAGAGGACCTAGCTGGTTTTTCCAATCTAACGTTTGTTGGTTTTATAATTTATTCGAATCACATTTTTACCATAAATACTCATACTGCGCTGTAAATCTTTCTCGTTAGCTTCCAGACCTGAAATTTAAAACACATTAAATTTAAAAGTTTTTATTTACAGTAACATTGAAGAATATTGATTGCTGCTGTTATGATTACATAGATATTAATTACCATAAGCTTAACTTAAAAATAATTTATAAACATGTGTACTCCATAATATATTCACACACAAGTACAGATGTATGAGCACAAATTTTAACTCACTCTGTAATATTTAAGTATTTGAAAATTGTATCATTACAATTATTTTAATAAACTTTAAACACACTCACTGTAGATTTCCTCTTTAAAAATCCCCCACCATAACCATTTACTAGTTAACTCTACACAACTTCTGTATCACTTCTATGATGCTATGCAAGTTCTTGCATACAACTTTGACAACTTTACTAGTTTATGTAGGTATCGGATATTAGATTTTACACAAAACTCCTTAAAAACGGACCACATGCAATTCCTATAAGGACTTTATGACTAAGTATACATTAAATATTTACTATCTGGAAAATCCCAACCTTCTTCATCATCGTAAATCGTGACTGAAAAATCGACGTATATAATTATTAAAAGTAAAAATAGGTCTTATTCGTTACAAATAATTTTTTTAAAAATTATAATTTATAATGTGTCAGGCATAATACTTGGCGCGGCAAGAATCGAAATTTTCTTCTCTGAAATTTATAAAATTTATCGGTAAACGAGATTAACTATTTACTCGACATTGTTATGATTAAGACAGGAGTCAATAAAGTCAAGTCATAGAGTATATATAGGTATATTATATATAGAGCTGTAACATCATTTAATGTCCTGAATAGTAACGCTATTAGACGACGTGACTGCTGAATTTACAACTTTGAATTTTCGGGTTTATGTTTAAAAAATAAATTTTACACAAATCAATATATTGGAAACACGTTGGCTGCCACGGGTACTTTTTACATAGTAAAAATATACACAAGGTGATTAACTTATCGTGAACCACTCAATATCTCTCTGGGTTCAATAAGAAATATAATTTTTACTTTACATAGTGTTTTTATACAATATGATACCCACCTCCCCACTTTGTTTTTTTGATAGTTACTTTTGAAACTTAAATGGTAACACATACATTTCATTAAATTTTTAATTTATAATAATGTACAAACATATTAGACGGGTCGATTAAAATTACAAGTGTTTTTATAATGCCATGTATTAAGCTACAGAGTAATCAAGAAGGCAAGAATATTTTACTTTTGAGTCAAGCAGAGATGTGGCGGGACTAGGACCATTTTCGAGTTCTAAAACGTTTGCAAATTCTGTTTTAAACCAAAACTCTCGGAAAAAATTTGAGTATACTGTTTAAACAGCCTTGTATAGTTATAGAGATAGCAAGTTTCTAAGTGCCTAATGTAGAAAAGTTTTCGAAATTAACAAAAAGTTTTAAAAAAATGTATTCATTTAGTCATTGGCAGAGCATTTACTATTATAAGAATTGATATGCTTACCAATACTCATAGATCCAAGTAAACAAGATGTGACTACATCCCTCAATTGCTCTAGAAAGACACGTGTTTTTAAATTATGTATATTTATATAGTAAGGTTAGAGCTCTTTTGTTACGTTACAAAATAATGTTCCAATGATTGTAATTAATGTACCTTAAATTATTACATTTTAGGTCTAAAAACTACGAGCAAAGGTGAAATGAGAAAAAAAAATCAACCCCAACTGTAAAGGGAACAAAAATATTTGAAACATTTTACTCAGTAAAATTTCAATATCAACATGTAGAATTTTCATTTTATTAGTTTTTGTGAATCAACATTTAATTGTCAGAGAAAACGTAAAAAATACATTGTTTATAAATTTATTAAATATTTTACCTTCGTTTAATTGATTGAGTACATAGTCTATGATTAAAAAGCAAACAAAAGATGTAAAAAACTAGGTAAGACTTATATTGACATATTGTAAATATATTTTACAGATAAATAATTATTGGTTATACTGACTTGTATGGTATACGAGATGTTTTAAGTCATCTAAACAGAAGTTAAAATAAAATAAAAAAAGATAATTTAAACTATTGATTGAATCCGGAAATTGGGATTTTCACTAATAGTGCTATTTACTTAAAGATCGCATGTGTTTTAAAAAATTATTAAATATTAATCAAATATAAATCTGCGTACCCATATTAAATATTTGCGATGAAAATGTAAAAATAAAACACAACATCAATAAGAAAATTTTCTTTCTGAATTTGGATTTGTTAAAATCATAAAATCCGTAATTCAAAATCCAAATGCAACATATAGTCAATATTAAGCGTTTTTTTTTATTACTTTACTTAAAGACACAGCTTTATACTATAAGAGTAAGTGGCTTAAAAAGTATTTATTTAAAAATCTGTATTTTTGGACTGCTATCACTTATTTAAACCTCAAGAATTTCAGAAATTCGTGATACGGTACCTTCGTGTAATGCCAAAACATATCCAAAGACTAATGTCATCAAAACACAAAAATGTTTCATATTTTCCTGAAGAAAATACAATAAATTTATCATACAGTTACAGTTGCCAATGGATTTTTTATTCATTTGACAACTATGATCCTTAATGACTAATAAAAACACTAAACTTTTAATGATTATGAATTCTAAATTAATTTCTATGTAAATAAGTCTATAACACAACATTTACAAAACACAGTAGCCTCATAACTTAATATTAATTAATTAATAAATATTTGGTTTTATGTAATATTAGATTAAAATGTTTATACATTTTAAAGTATAATATTCAGTATTTTTTTGTCGATTTTCAAATTTTTTTATGATGCATAGGCCATAGCTCCTTAAATAATCGTTTACGATAATAAGTTCTACAAAATGTTACACACAAATTAATACACATTGCGTATATTATAAAATGCATATTGCAAAAATTTAAGAAAAATTATTTTGTATACATTCATAGAGAACGTACACATAGTATGTATTACAGCGATTCATGTTTTCATGTTTCAAACAGATACTTGGATCATTCGACGAATGTGTAAGTAAGATCATCTGCTTACACAAAAGCTAACGATACACTTAATTACGTTTTATAAAAGTGTTTTCCCAATATGTTTGTATAGTTTTATTATTGTTTTTTATCTAAAACAAGTGTTCCAATATGACAGCTGCTCTGTAAGGTGTTTGGTTATGTCGTTTGTTTGGGCCACTATTCAAATGTTTGAACTAATGTTTTGCACAACCGTAGAACCCCGACGCTCCAATCATTACAGCGAATAGCTATTTTGTACATTGAATATACAATATTATTCCATAAAATTGTCCTTTCGTAAACATTTATAACTATTACATTCAAATTTTAACCATTAACCAAAGAAAAAGTGTCGTTTAAGAAATTAACGAGGAATATGACAACTATGACCCTTAAGGACTAATGAGAACAACATGGTCAATTGAAGGGCACAGGGAAAACGGTACATTATGAAAATTTTAGAGTATAGCAAAAACGAAGTTGTGTCAACACCTCTAAAATAAATTGAACAAAAAAAATCCGTTATTGGCCTCTGTGCACTGTTAATTATCAATGATTATGAATTCTAAATAGACTTCTATGTCAGTTAAAGCTGAACACACTCTTTAAATACAATAAGTATTGAAAACAACTTGGTCAATTTACAAATGACTTTTTAATCTTACCCTATCAAAAAAATTGTTCAAATTAAAAAGTAAACTGTAAACAAATTTTTGGACCCATGTTATTATTTTATCCCAAAAAAAAAAGATTTATTAGTTTAAGCGAGCCACTTGATAATTGTTAGTACACTGTCATATAGGACTTTGGTTATTATTAACAATTTTGTCATAAACTATTAGTTTATAAATTATGGTAAGAAATAATAATAATTACTTGAAAAATAAAAAAAACTTATAGTGAATGTTTTACTCATGTTTGATTGTAAAACTTACTGAAAATGATTTCACGCTTGCGAATACCAAACCAATTCGAATAGGGTGTTAAACTAAGTTCCAACTTATCGGATGTGGATGTCTTTCGGTCATTTCGTTGTACTAATATTAAATTTTAAACATCATGTTAACTGTAAAATCGAAATATGGCAGAGCTATGCAAAATACGAAATGTTTGAACGGCTCGCAGCAGAACAAATGTTTTGTTTTTTAATACCACATATTGTGCAAACGTAAATATTGTTTTATTGAAAATGCGTCATTGCGAATTTACTAATATTGTTTCAACACATTTTGTTATTGGAACCAAATTTTATTTTGATTATACCCAACAAGTTTGAACATCTTGACTAGAATCCGCTAAAATTACAACATACTATCGCTGTTTGAATGAAGTATTAATTAACGAATACCCGTTTGGAAGTATTTTTACTGAATTCAAAACGATTACAAGTACCGAAAAATACTGCAATGATTATATGCTGAATAATTATAAATGTTCCACGAAAGCGTGGAGTATCGTCAGTAGGTTATTACTCCACACAAGCTATTCATCTAAGGTCGTTTCTCTATTGGCTATATTGACTGTTATAAATAACATTTACAGATTATATTATTTAGGTTTAAATATGCTAAAAGTATTTGATAATATATCAAAAACAAAATGTAACCATTAAATAATTTTTACTAATTATAACTAACTTTCTTAAGGCAAGGGATGCAAAAGTAA